>NW_028123883.1:600000-824298 GCF_965194805.1 Balaenoptera borealis
TTTGAAATCAAGGCAGAATTGCAGGAAAGAGATTTCAGGAGGTAGATTCGAATCGCATTTAAAGCACATGAAAAGCGGCAAAACGTTGACAATGATGCCCTTGGCCAAAAAGGGCGTATGCGTTTTTTCCTGAATATATTCAGGAAAAAACGCAAACGCCCTTTTTGGCCAACCAAGCAACCTGGAAAGGCAAATCAGCGCTACAAACAAGTCTCGCTTCCCATCGGTCAAAAGGGCCATGCTGAAAAAAGTGTCAAAACCAGAAATGCAGGACAGGCCATGGAGAAATGGGAGCCTTGCTACACTGATGGGCGGGATGTAAATTGCCAAGAGCCACTCTGGGGAAGTGTCCGGTGAGTCCTGAAACATCTGAAAAACACAGCTTAGAGAGCATAGGGCACTTCCACTCATGGGGGTATGAATTGGGAAAATGAAAAATCAGCAAGACACAAGCACCCCAAAGTTTAGGGCTGCTCTGTTGACAAGGACCTCCACTTCATTCCACCTTAAATATCCCAGGAAAGAGAAAAATGGGTAAAGAAGTTGTGGTCCTTATGTACAATGGAATATCACTCAGCCATGAAATCAATGTCATAAGGCTAGTAGCAGCATGATGAGTGGATTTAGGTACGACGATTCTAAGTGAAATAAGTCACACAGAAAAGGACACTTCTCATAAGGTATCACTGATAGAGGGAATGTAAAAACCGTTACACTTGAACTGAATTACAAAACAGAACAGAGTCACACATGCAGAAAACACACTATGGCTGCTTAACGGGAAAGGTGAGGTGGGGTGATACATAAAACAAGGGTATCAAATTAGCTCAGATACCATTCCATAAACCCAATATGTAATAGACAAGACCTACTCCTTGCTCAGAGAACTGGACTCAACACGCCCTATTCACCGCACAAGAATATATCTGACTAGTAATAATCGTAAAACCTATGTATTGATATCTCTCTGTTAGTGTGTCAAGTGGGTGTAAAGCGGCATAAACACAGCAGTGAAAAGCAGCTAAACCCCATTATAAAAATAAATTACTTTGAAACACCCATGAAACAGAGACAGTGAAAGAGAGAGAAATTCTTACACAATGCGTTCAGGGGCTGTGATGCAACCTGGATTGACCATATCTAGACCCACAGCTGGATGAGACATAAGGGTGGACACTCTTGGGGCTGAGAGGTTTGGTGAGGTTGGGTGAGCAAACGCAGACCCTTTAAAGTAATACTGCATGGTACCCATCGCATGGGTCCCATATCTCCAGCTTCAAGGGCATCTTCCTACATCAAAAACATGCATGAGAAACCCAGAAGATGGTACACCGTGTGATGGGGAAAGGTTTCTAAAACGCACCTCATTTCTCATCGCCTTGTGCCCGGGTTCGCCATTCCAGCCGCTTTACTAGCAAGCTCCCTACTTGGAGCATCAGCACCTTTAACCTCCTGTTCCGTACAGGTTGCAATTTGTCCTGAGGATAAACGGGAAGACGTGGAACCAACGAGAGACTAGCTCTTGGTGTTGGGACAGGCACAGGTCACTCTATTTTCCCATCAGAAAGAAGAATTAACCACAGGCTCAGCCTGCCCCCCGGAACCAGAACAGGGCCTGAAGCCATTCTGCGATTTTGCCGCCAGCTCCCATAAAAACGAGTTGTAAAATGGAGGTTCAGGGCACTGCAATTCACAAACCTGCAGAGTTATAAATGATAACTCTCGTCCACAAATATATTGAGGGAAGGCAAAGAAGAGGATTTGAAATCAAGGCAGAATTGCAGGAAAGAGATTTCAGGAGGTAGATTCGAATTGCATTTAAAGCACATGAAAAGCGGCAAAACGTTGACAATGATGCCCTTGGCCAAAAAGGGCGTATGCGTTTTTTCCTGAATATATTCAGGAAAAAACGCATACGCCCTTTTTGGCCAACCAAGCAACCTGGAAAGGCAAATCAGCGCTACAAACAAGTCTCGCTTCCCATCGGTCAAAAGGGCCATGCTGAAAAAAGTGTCAAAACCAGAAATGCAGGACAGGCCATGGAGAAATGGGAGCCTTGCTACACTGATGGGCGGGATGTAAATTGCCAACAGCCACTCTGGAGAAGTGTACGGTGAGTCCTGAAACATCTGAAAAACACAGCTTAGAGAGCATAGGGCACTTCCACTCATGGGGGTATGAATTGGGAAAATGAAAAATCAGCAAGACACAAGCACCCCAAAGTTTAGGGCTGCTCTGTTGACAAGGACCTCCACTTCATTCCACCTTAAATATCCCAGGAAAGAGAAAAATGGGTAAAGAAGTTGTGGTCCTTATGTACAATGGAATATCACTCAGCCATGAAATCAATGTCATAAGGCTAGTAGCAGCATGATGAGTGGATTTAGGTACGACGATTCTAAGTGAAATAAGTCACACAGAAAAGGACACTTCTCATAAGGTATCACTGATAGAGGGAATGTAAAAACCGTTACACTTGAACTGAATTACAAAACAGAACAGAGTCACACATGCAGAAAACACACTATGGCTGCTTAACGGGAAAGGTGAGGTGGGGTGATACATAAAACAAGGGTATCAAATTAGCTCAGATACCGTTCCATAAACCCAATATGTAATAGACAAGACCTACTCCTTGCTCAGAGAACTGGACTCAACACGCCCTACTCACCGCACAAGATTATATCTGACTAGTAATAATCGTAAAACCTATGTATTGATATCTCTCTGTTAGTGTGTCAAGTGGGTGTAAAGCGGCATAAACACAGCAGTAAAAAGCAGCTAAACCCCATTATAAAAATAAATTACTTTGAAACACCCATGAAACAAAGACAGTGAAAGAGAGAGAAATTCTTACACAATGCGTTCAGGGGCTGTGATGCAACCTGGATTGACCATATCTAGACTCACAGCTGGATCAGACATAAGGGTGGACACTCTTGGGGCTGAGAGGTTTGGTGAGGTTGGGTGAGCAAACGCAGACCCTTTAAAGTAATACTGCATGATACCCATCGCATGGGTCCCAAATCTCCAGGTTCAAGGGCATCTTCCTACATCAAAAACATGCATGAGAAACCCAGAAGATGGTACACCGTGTGATGGGGAAAGGTTTCTAAAACGCACCTCATTTCTCATCGCCTTGTGCCCGGGTTCGCCATTCCAGCCGCTTTACTAGCAAGCTCCCTACTTGGAGCATCAGCACCTTTAACCTCCTGTTCCGTACAGGTTGCAATTTGTCCTGAGGATAAACGGGAAGACGTGGAACCAACGAGAGACTAGCTCTTGGTGTTGGGACAGGCACAGGTCACTCTATTTTCCCATCAGAAAGAAGAATTAACCACAGGCTCAGCCTGGCCCCCGGAACCAGAACAGGGCCTGAAGCCATTCTGCGATTTTGCCGCCAGCTCCCATAAAAACGAGTTGTAAAATGGAGGTTCAGGGCACTGCAATTCACAAACCTGCAGAGTTATAAATGATAACTCTCGTCCACAAATATATTGAGGGAAGGCAAAGAAGAGGATTTGAAATCAAGGCAGAATTGCAGGAAAGAGATTTCAGGAGGTAGATTCGAATCGCCTTTAAAGCACATGAAAAGCGGCAAAACGTTGACAATGATGCCCTTGGCCAAAAAGGGCGTATGCGTTTTTTCCTGAATATATTCAGGAAAAAACGCATACGCCCTTTTTGGCCAACCAAGCAACCTGGAAAGGCAAATCAGCGCTACAAAGAAGTCTCGCTTCCCATCGGTCAAAAGGGCCATGCTGAAAAAAGTGTCAAAACCAGAAATGCAGGACAGGCCATGGAGAAATGGGAGCCTTGCTACACTGATGGGCGGGATGTAAATTGCCAACAGCCACTCTGGAGAAGTGTACGGTGAGTCCTGAAACATCTGAAAAACACAGCTTAGAGAGCATAGGGCACTTCCACTCATGGGGGTATGAATTGGGAAAATGAAAAATCAGCAAGACACAAGCACCCCAAAGTTTAGGGCTGCTCTGTTGACAAGGACCTCCACTTCATTCCACCTTAAATATCCCAGGAAAGAGAAAAATGGGTAAAGAAGTTGTGGTCCTTATGTACAATGGAATATCACTCAGCCATGAAATCAATGTCATAAGGCTAGTAGCAGCATGATGAGTGGATTTAGGTACGACGATTCTAAGTGAAATAAGTCACACAGAAAAGGACACTTCTCATAAGGTATCACTGATAGAGGGAATGTAAAAACCGTTACACTTGAACTGAATTACAAAACAGAACAGAGTCACACATGCAGAAAACACACTATGGCTGCTTAACGGGAAAGGTGAGGTGGGGTGATACATAAAACAAGGGTATCAAATTAGCTCAGATACCGTTCCATAAACCCAATATGTAATAGACAAGACCTACCCCTTGCTCAGAGAACTGGACTCAACACGCCCTACTCACCGCACAAGATTATATCTGACTAGTAATAATCGTAAAACCTATGTATTGATATCTCTCTGTTAGTGTGTCAAGTGGGTGTAAAGCGGCATAAACACAGCAGTGAAAAGCAGCTAAACCCCATTATAAAAATAAATTACTTTGAAACACCCATGAAACAAAGACAGTGAAAGAGAGAGAAATTCTTACACAATGCGTTCAGGGGCTGTGATGCAACCTGGATTGACCATATCTAGACTCACAGCTGGATCAGACATAAGGGTGGACACTCTTGGGGCTGAGAGGTTTGGTGAGGTTGGGTGAGCAAACGCAGACCCTTTAAAGTAATACTGCATGATACCCATCGCATGGGTCCCAAATCTCCAGGTTCAAGGGCATCTTCCTACATCAAAAACATGCATGAGAAACCCAGAAGATGGTACACCGTGTGATGGGGAAAGGTTTCTAAAACGCACCTCATTTCTCATCGCCTTGTGCCCGGGTTCGCCATTCCAGCCGCTTTACTAGCAAGCTCCCTACTTGGAGCATCAGCACCTTTAACCTCCTGTTCCGTACAGGTTGCAATTTGTCCTGAGGATAAACGGGAAGACGTGGAACCAACGAGAGACTAGCTCTTGGTGTTGGGACAGGCACAGGTCACTCTATTTTCCCATCAGAAAGAAGAATTAACCACAGGCTCAGCCTGGCCCCCGGAACCAGAACAGGGCCTGAAGCCATTCTGCGATTTTGCCGCCAGCTCCCATAAAAACGAGTTGTAAAATGGAGGTTCAGGGCACTGCAATTCACAAACCTGCAGAGTTATAAATGATAACTCTCGTCCACAAATATATTGAGGGAAGGCAAAGAAGAGGATTTGAAATCAAGGCAGAATTGCAGGAAAGAGATTTCAGGAGGTAGATTCGAATCGCCTTTAAAGCACATGAAAAGCGGCAAAACGTTGACAATGATGCCCTTGGCCAAAAAGGGCGTATGCGTTTTTTCCTGAATATATTCAGGAAAAAACGCATACGCCCTTTTTGGCCAACCAAGCAACCTGGAAAGGCAAATCAGCGCTACAAAGAAGTCTCGCTTCCCATCGGTCAAAAGGGCCATGCTGAAAAAAGTGTCAAAACCAGAAATGCAGGACAGGCCATGGAGAAATGGGAGCCTTGCTACACTGATGGGCGGGATGTAAATTGCCAACAGCCACTCTGGAGAAGTGTACGGTGAGTCCTGAAACATCTGAAAAACACAGCTTAGAGAGCATAGGGCACTTCCACTCATGGGGGTATGAATTGGGAAAATGAAAAATCAGCAAGACACAAGCACCCCAAAGTTTAGGGCTGCTCTGTTGACAAGGACCTCCACTTCATTCCACCTTAAATATCCCAGGAAAGAGAAAAATGGGTAAAGAAGTTGTGGTCCTTATGTACAATGGAATATCACTCAGCCATGAAATCAATGTCATAAGGCTAGTAGCAGCATGATGAGTGGATTTAGGTACGACGATTCTAAGTGAAATAAGTCACACAGAAAAGGACACTTCTCATAAGGTATCACTGATAGAGGGAATGTAAAAACCGTTACACTTGAACTGAATTACAAAACAGAACAGAGTCACACATGCAGAAAACACACTATGGCTGCTTAACGGGAAAGGTGAGGTGGGGTGATACATAAAACAAGGGTATCAAATTAGCTCAGATACCGTTCCATAAACCCAATATGTAATAGACAAGACCTACCCCTTGCTCAGAGAACTGGACTCAACACGCCCTACTCACCGCACAAGATTATATCTGACTAGTAATAATCGTAAAACCTATGTATTGATATCTCTCTGTTAGTGTGTCAAGTGGGTGTAAAGCGGCATAAACACAGCAGTGAAAAGCAGCTAAACCCCATTATAAAAATAAATTACTTTGAAACACCCATGAAACAAAGACAGTGAAAGAGAGAGAAATTCTTACACAATGCGTTCAGGGGCTGTGATGCAACCTGGATTGACCATATCTAGACTCACAGCTGGATCAGACATAAGGGTGGACACTCTTGGGGCTGAGAGGTTTGGTGAGGTTGGGTGAGCAAACGCAGACCCTTTAAAGTAATACTGCATGATACCCATCGCATGGGTCCCAAATCTCCAGGTTCAAGGGCATCTTCCTACATCAAAAACATGCATGAGAAACCCAGAAGATGGTACACCGTGTGATGGGGAAAGGTTTCTAAAACGCACCTCATTTCTCATCGCCTTGTGCCCGGGTTGGCCATTCCAGCCGCTTTACTAGCAAGCTCCCTACTTGGAGCATCAGCACCTTTAACCTCCTGTTCCGTACAGGTTGCAATTTGTCCTGAGGATAAACGGGAAGACGTGGAACCAACGAGAGACTAGCTCTTGGTGTTGGGACAGGCACAGGTCACTCTATTTTCCCATCAGAAAGAAGAATTAACCACAGGCTCAGCCTGCCCCCCGGAACCAGAACAGGGCCTGAAGCCATTCTGCGATTTTGCTGCCAGCTCCCATAAAAACGAGTTGTAAAATGGAGGTTCAGGGCACTGCAATTCACAAACTTGCAGAGTTATAAATGATAACTCTCGTCCACAAATATATTGAGGGAAGGCAAAGAAGAGGATTTGAAATCAAGGCAGAATTGCAGGAAAGAGATTTCAGGAGGTAGATTCGAATCGCCTTTAAAGCACATGAAAAGCGGCAAAACGTTGAAAATGATGCCCTTGGCCAAAAAGGGCGTATGCGTTTTTTCCTGAATATATTCAGGAAAAAACGCATACGCCCTTTTTGGCCAACCAAGCAACCTGGAAAGGCAAATCAGCGCTACAAACAAGTCTCGCTTCCCATCGGTCAAAAGGGCCATGCTGAAAAAAGTGTCAAAACCAGAAATGCAGGACAGGCCATGGAGAAATGGGAGCCTTGCTACACTGATGGGCGGGATGTAAATTGCCAACAGCCACTCTGGAGATGTGTACGGTGAGTCCTGAAACATCTGAAAAACACAGCTTAGAGAGCATAGGGCACTTCCACTCATGGGGGTATGAATTGGGAAAATGAAAAATCAGCAAGACACAAGCACCCCAAAGTTTAGGGCTGCTCTGTTGACAAGGACCTCCACTTCATTCCACCTTAAATATCCCAGGAAAGAGAAAAATGGGTAAAGAAGTTGTGGTCCTTATGTACAATGGAATATCACTCAGCCATGAAATCAATGTCATAAGGCTAGTAGCAGCATGATGAGTGGATTTAGGTACGACGATTCTAAGTGAAATAAGTCACACAGAAAAGGACACTTCTCATAAGGTATCACTGATAGAGGGAATGTAAAAACCGTTACACTTGAACTGAATTACAAAACAGAACAGAGTCACACATGCAGAAAACACACTATGGCTGCTTAACGGGAAAGGTGAGGTGGGGTGATACATAAAACAAGGGTATCAAATTAGCTCAGATACCGTTCCATAAACCCAATATGTAATAGACAAGACCTACTCCTTGCTCAGAGAACTGGACTCAACACGCCCTATTCACCGCACAAGATTATATCTGACTAGTAATAATCGTAAAGCCTATGTATTGATATCTCTCTGTTAGTGTGTCAAGTGGGTGTAAAGCGGCATAAACACAGCAGTGAAAAGCAGCTAAATCCCATTATGAAAATAAATTACTTTGAAAAACCCATGAAACAAAGACAGTGAACGAGAGAGGAATTCTTACACAATGCGTTCAGGGGCTGTGATGCAACCTGGATTGACCATATCTAGACCCACAGCTGGATGAGACATAAGGGTGGACACTCTTGGGGCTGAGAGGTTTGGTGAGGTTGGGTGAGCAAACGCAGACCCTTTAAAGTAATACTGCATGGTACCCATCGCATGGGTCCCAAATCTCCAGCTTCAAGGGCATCTTCCTACATCAAAAACATGCATGAGAAACCCAGAAGATGGTACGCAGTGTGATGGGGAAAGGTTTCTAAAACGCACCTCATTTCTCATCGCCTTGTGCCCGGGTTCGCCATTCCAGCCGCTTTACTAGCAAGCTCCCTACTTGGAGCATCAGCACCTTTAACCTCCTGTTCCGTACAGGTTGCAATTTGTCCTGAGGATAAACGGGAAGACGTGGAACCAACGAGAGACTAGCTCTTGGTGTTGGGACAGGCACAGGTCACTCTATTTTCCCATCAGAAAGAAGAATTAACCACAGGCTCAGCCTGCCCCCCGGAACCAGAACAGGGCCTGAAGCCATTCTGCGATTTTGCCGCCAGCTCCCATAAAAACGAGTTGTAAAATGGAGGTTCAGGGCACTGCAAGTCACAAACCTGCAGAGTTATAAATGATAACTCTCGTCCACAAATATATTGAGGGAAGGCAAAGAAGAGGATTTGAAATCAAGGCAGAATTGCAGGAAAGAGATTTCAGGAGGTAGATTCGAATCGCATTTAAAGCACATGAAAAGCGGCAAAACGTTGACAATGATGCCCTTGGCCAAAAAGGGCGTATGCGTTTTTTCCTGAATATATTCAGGAAAAAACGCAAACGCCCTTTTTGGCCAACCAAGCAACCTGGAAAGGCAAATCAGCGCTACAAACAAGTCTCGCTTCCCATCGGTCAAAAGGGCCATGCTGAAAAAAGTGTCAAAACCAGAAATGCAGGACAGGCCATGGAGAAATGGGAGCCTTGCTACACTGATGGGCGGGATGTAAATTGCCAAGAGCCACTCTGGGGAAGTGTCCGGTGAGTCCTGAAACATCTGAAAAACACAGCTTAGAGAGCATAGGGCACTTCCACTCATGGGGGTATGAATTGGGAAAATGAAAAATCAGCAAGACACAAGCACCCCAAAGTTTAGGGCTGCTCTGTTGACAAGGACCTCCACTTCATTCCACCTTAAATATCCCAGGAAAGAGAAAAATGGGTAAAGAAGTTGTGGTCCTTATGTACAATGGAATATCACTCAGCCATGAAATCAATGTCATAAGGCTAGTAGCAGCATGATGAGTGGATTTAGGTACGACGATTCTAAGTGAAATAAGTCACACAGAAAAGGACACTTCTCATAAGGTATCACTGATAGAGGGAATGTAAAAACCGTTACACTTGAACTGAATTACAAAACAGAACAGAGTCACACATGCAGAAAACACACTATGGCTGCTTAACGGGAAAGGTGAGGTGGGGTGATACATAAAACAAGGGTATCAAATTAGCTCAGATACCATTCCATAAACCCAATATGTAATAGACAAGACCTACTCCTTGCTCAGAGAACTGGACTCAACACGCCCTATTCACCGCACAAGAATATATCTGACTAGTAATAATCGTAAAACCTATGTATTGATATCTCTCTGTTAGTGTGTCAAGTGGGTGTAAAGCGGCATAAACACAGCAGTGAAAAGCAGCTAAACCCCATTATAAAAATAAATTACTTTGAAACACCCATGAAACAAAGACAGTGAAAGAGAGAGAAATTCTTACACAATGCGTTCAGGGGCTGTGATGCAACCTGGATTGACCATATCTAGACCCACAGCTGGATGAGACATAAGGGTGGACACTCTTGGGGCTGAGAGGTTTGGTGAGGTTGGGTGAGCAAACGCAGACCCTTTAAAGTAATACTGCATGATACCCATCGCATGGGTCCCAAATCTCCAGCTTCAAGGGCATCTTCCTACATCAAAAACATGCATGAGAAACCCAGAAGATGGTACACCGTGTGATGGGGAAAGGTTTCTAAAACGCACCTCATTTCTCATCGCCTTGTGCCCGGGTTCGCCATTCCAGCCGCTTTACTAGCAAGCTCCCTACTTGGAGCATCAGCACCTTTAACCTCCTGTTCCGTACAGGTTGCAATTTGTCCTGAGGATAAACGGGAAGACGTGGAACCAACGAGAGACTAGCTCTTGGTGTTGGGACAGGCACAGGTCACTCTATTTTCCCATCAGAAAGAAGAATTAACCACAGGCTCAGCCTGCCCCCCGGAACCAGAACAGGGCCTGAAGCCATTCTGCGATTTTGCCGCCAGCTCCCATAAAAACGAGTTGTAAAATGGAGGTTCAGGGCACTGCAATTCACAAACCTGCAGAGTTATAAATGATAACTCTCGTCCACAAATATATTGAGGGAAGGCAAAGAAGAGGATTTGAAATCAAGGCAGAATTGCAGGAAAGAGATTTCAGGAGGTAGATTCGAATTGCATTTAAAGCACATGAAAAGCGGCAAAACGTTGACAATGATGCCCTTGGCCAAAAAGGGCGTATGCGTTTTTTCCTGAATATATTCAGGAAAAAACGCATACGCCCTTTTTGGCCAACCAAGCAACCTGGAAAGGCAAATCAGCGCTACAAACAAGTCTCGCTTCCCATCGGTCAAAAGGGCCATGCTGAAAAAAGTGTCAAAACCAGAAATGCAGGACAGGCCATGGAGAAATGGGAGCCTTGCTACACTGATGGGCGGGATGTAAATTGCCAACAGCCACTCTGGAGAAGTGTACGGTGAGTCCTGAAACATCTGAAAAACACAGCTTAGAGAGCATAGGGCACTTCCACTCATGGGGGTATGAATTGGGAAAATGAAAAATCAGCAAGACACAAGCACCCCAAAGTTTAGGGCTGCTCTGTTGACAAGGACCTCCACTTCATTCCACCTTAAATATCCCAGGAAAGAGAAAAATGGGTAAAGAAGTTGTGGTCCTTATGTACAATGGAATATCACTCAGCCATGAAATCAATGTCATAAGGCTAGTAGCAGCATGATGAGTGGATTTAGGAACGACGATTCTAAGTGAAATAAGTCACACAGAAAAGGACACTTCTCATAAGGTATCACTGATAGAGGGAATGTAAAAACCGTTACACTTGAACTGAATTACAAAACAGAACAGAGTCACACATGCAGAAAACACACTATGGCTGCTTAACGGGAAAGGTGAGGTGGGGTGATACATAAAACAAGGGTATCAAATTAGCTCAGATACCGTTCCATAAACCCAATATGTAATAGACAAGACCTACTCCTTGCTCAGAGAACTGGACTCAACACGCCCTATTCACCGCACAAGAATATATCTGACTAGTAATAATCGTAAAACCTATGTATTGATATCTCTCTGTTAGTGTGTCAAGTGGGAGTAAAGCGGCATAAACACAGCAGTGAAAAGCAGCTAAACCCCATTATAAAAATAAATTACTTTGAAACACCCATGAAACAAAGACAGTGAAAGAGAGAGAAATTCTTACACAATGCGTTCAGGGGCTGTGATGCAACCTGGATTGACCATATCTAGACTCACAGCTGGATCAGACATAAGGGTGGACACTCTTGGGGCTGAGAGGTTTGGTGAGGTTGGGTGAGCAAACGCAGACCCTTTAAAGTAATACTGCATGATACCCATCGCATGGGTCCCAAATCTCCAGGTTCAAGGGCATCTTCCTACATCAAAAACATGCATGAGAAACCCAGAAGATGGTACACCGTGTGATGGGGAAAGGTTTCTAAAACGCACCTCATTTCTCATCGCCTTGTGCCCGGGTTCGCCATTCCAGCCGCTTTACTAGCAAGCTCCCTACTTGGAGCATCAGCACCTTTAACCTCCTGTTCCGTACAGGTTGCAATTTGTCCTGAGGATAAACGGGAAGACGTGGAACCAACGAGAGACTAGCTCTTGGTTTTGGGACAGGCACAGGTCACTCTATTTTCCCATCAGAAAGAAGAATTAACCACAGGCTCAGCCTGGCCCCCGGAACCAGAACAGGGCCTGAAGCCATTCTGCGATTTTGCCACCAGCTCCCATAAAAACGAGTTGTAAAATGGAGGTTCAGGGCACTGCAATTCACAAACCTGCAGAGTTATAAATGATAACTCTCGTCCACAAATATATTGAGGGAAGGCAAAGAAGAGGATTTGAAATCAAGGCAGAATTGCAGGAAAGAGATTTCAGGAGGTAGATTCGAATCGCCTTTAAAGCACATGAAAAGCGGCAAAACGTTGACAATGATGCCCTTGGCCAAAAAGGGCGTATGCGTTTTTTCCTGAATATATTCAGGAAAAAACGCATACGCCCTTTTTGGCCAACCAAGCAACCTGGAAAGGCAAATCAGCGCTACAAACAAGTCTCGCTTCCCATCGGTCAAAAGGGCCATGCTGAAAAAAGTGTCAAAACCAGAAATGCAGGACAGGCCATGGAGAAATGGGAGCCTTGCTACACTGATGGGCGGGATGTAAATTGCCAACAGCCACTCTGGAGAAGTGTACGGTGAGTCCTGAAACATCTGAAAAACACAGCTTAGAGAGCATAGGGCACTTCCACTCATGGGGGTATGAATTGGGAAAATGAAAAATCAGCAAGACACAAGCACCCCAAAGTTTAGGGCTGCTCTGTTGACAAGGACCTCCACTTCATTCCACCTTAAATATCCCAGGAAAGAGAAAAATGGGTAAAGAAGTTGTGGTCCTTATGTACAATGGAATATCACTCAGCCATGAAATCAATGTCATAAGGCTAGTAGCAGCATGATGAGTGGATTTAGGTACGACGATTCTAAGTGAAATAAGTCACACAGAAAAGGACACTTCTCATAAGGTATCACTGATAGAGGGAATGTAAAAACCGTTACACTTGAACTGAATTACAAAACAGAACAGAGTCACACATGCAGAAAACACACTATGGCTGCTTAACGGGAAAGGTGAGGTGGGGTGATACATAAAACAAGGGTATCAAATTAGCTCAGATACCGTTCCATAAACCCAATATGTAATAGACAAGACCTACTCCTTGCTCAGAGAACTGGACTCAACACGCCCTACTCACCGCACAAGATTATATCTGACTAGTAATAATCGTAAAACCTATGTATTGATATCTCTCTGTTAGTGTGTCAAGTGGGTGTAAAGCGGCATAAACACAGCAGTGAAAAGCAGCTAAACCCCATTATAAAAATAAATTACTTTGAAACACCCATGAAACAAAGACAGTGAAAGAGAGAGAAATTCTTACACAATGCGTTCAGGGGCTGTGATGCAACCTGGATTGACCATATCTAGACTCACAGCTGGATCAGACATAAGGGTGGACACTCTTGGGGCTGAGAGGTTTGGTGAGGTTGGGTGAGCAAACGCAGACCCTTTAAAGTAATACTGCATGGTACCCATCGCATGGGTCCCAAATCTCCAGCTTCAAGGGCATCTTCCTACATCAAAAACATGCATGAGAAACCCAGAAGATGGTACGCAGTGTGATGGGGAAAGGTTTCTAAAACGCACCTCATTTCTCATCGCCTTGTGCCCGGGTTCGCCATTCCAGCCGCTTTACTAGCAAGCTCCCTACTTGGAGCATCAGCACCTTTAACCTCCTGTTCCGTACAGGTTGCAATTTGTCCTGAGGATAAACGGGAAGACGTGGAACCAACGAGAGACTAGCTCTTGGTGTTGGGACAGGCACAGGTCACTCTATTTTCCCATCAGAAAGAAGAATTAACCACAGGCTCAGCCTGCCCCCCGGAACCAGAACAGGGCCTGAAGCCATTCTGCGATTTTGCCGCCAGCTCCCATAAAAACGAGTTGTAAAATGGAGGTTCAGGGCACTGCAATTCACAAACCTGCAGAGTTATAAATGATAACTCTCGTCCACAAATATATTGAGGGAAGGCAAAGAAGAGGATTTGAAATCAAGGCAGAATTGCAGGAAAGAGATTTCAGGAGGTAGATTCGAATCGCATTTAAAGCACATGAAAAGCGGCAAAACGTTGACAATGATGCCCTTGGCCAAAAAGGGCGTATGCGTTTTTTCCTGAATATATTCAGGAAAAAACGCAAACGCCCTTTTTGGCCAACCAAGCAACCTGGAAAGGCAAATCAGCGCTACAAACAAGTCTCGCTTCCCATCGGTCAAAAGGGCCATGCTGAAAAAAGTGTCAAAACCAGAAATGCAGGACAGGCCATGGAGAAATGGGAGCCTTGCTACACTGATGGGCGGGATGTAAATTGCCAAGAGCCACTCTGGGGAAGTGTCCGGTGAGTCCTGAAACATCTGAAAAACACAGCTTAGAGAGCATAGGGCACTTCCACTCATGGGGGTATGAATTGGGAAAATGAAAAATCAGCAAGACACAAGCACCCCAAAGTTTAGGGCTGCTCTGTTGACAAGGACCTCCACTTCATTCCACCTTAAATATCCCAGGAAAGAGAAAAATGGGTAAAGAAGTTGTGGTCCTTATGTACAATGGAATATCACTCAGCCATGAAATCAATGTCATAAGGCTAGTAGCAGCATGATGAGTGGATTTAGGTACGACGATTCTAAGTGAAATAAGTCACACAGAAAAGGACACTTCTCATAAGGTATCACTGATAGAGGGAATGTAAAAACCGTTACACTTGAACTGAATTACAAAACAGAACAGAGTCACACATGCAGAAAACACACTATGGCTGCTTAACGGGAAAGGTGAGGTGGGGTGATACATAAAACAAGGGTATCAAATTAGCTCAGATACCATTCCATAAACCCAATATGTAATAGACAAGACCTACTCCTTGCTCAGAGAACTGGACTCAACACGCCCTATTCACCGCACAAGAATATATCTGACTAGTAATAATCGTAAAACCTATGTATTGATATCTCTCTGTTAGTGTGTCAAGTGGGTGTAAAGCGGCATAAACACAGCAGTGAAAAGCAGCTAAACCCCATTATAAAAATAAATTACTTTGAAACACCCATGAAACAAAGACAGTGAAAGAGAGAGAAATTCTTACACAATGCGTTCAGGGGCTGTGATGCAACCTGGATTGACCATATCTAGACCCACAGCTGGATGAGACATAAGGGTGGACACTCTTGGGGCTGAGAGGTTTGGTGAGGTTGGGTGAGCAAACGCAGACCCTTTAAAGTAATACTGCATGGTACCCATCGCATGGGTCCCAAATCTCCAGCTTCAAGGGCATCTTCCTACATCAAAAACATGCATGAGAAACCCAGAAGATGGTACACCGTGTGATGGGGAAAGGTTTCTAAAACGCACCTCATTTCTCATCGCCTTGTGCCCGGGTTCGCCATTCCAGCCGCTTTACTAGCAAGCTCCCTACTTGGAGCATCAGCACCTTTAACCTCCTGTTCCGTACAGGTTGCAATTTGTCCTGAGGATAAACGGGAAGACGTGGAACCAACGAGAGACTAGCTCTTGGTGTTGGGACAGGCACAGGTCACTCTATTTTCCCATCAGAAAGAAGAATTAACCACAGGCTCAGCCTGCCCCCCGGAACCAGAACAGGGCCTGAAGCCATTCTGCGATTTTGCCGCCAGCTCCCATAAAAACGAGTTGTAAAATGGAGGTTCAGGGCACTGCAATTCACAAACCTGCAGAGTTATAAATGATAACTCTCGTCCACAAATATATTGAGGGAAGGCAAAGAAGAGGATTTGAAATCAAGGCAGAATTGCAGGAAAGAGATTTCAGGAGGTAGATTCGAATTGCATTTAAAGCACATGAAAAGCGGCAAAACGTTGACAATGATGCCCTTGGCCAAAAAGGGCGTATGCGTTTTTTCCTGAATATATTCAGGAAAAAACGCATACGCCCTTTTTGGCCAACCAAGCAACCTGGAAAGGCAAATCAGCGCTACAAACAAGTCTCGCTTCCCATCGGTCAAAAGGGCCATGCTGAAAAAAGTGTCAAAACCAGAAATGCAGGACAGGCCATGGAGAAATGGGAGCCTTGCTACACTGATGGGCGGGATGTAAATTGCCAACAGCCACTCTGGAGAAGTGTACGGTGAGTCCTGAAACATCTGAAAAACACAGCTTAGAGAGCATAGGGCACTTCCACTCATGGGGGTATGAATTGGGAAAATGAAAAATCAGCAAGACACAAGCACCCCAAAGTTTAGGGCTGCTCTGTTGACAAGGACCTCCACTTCATTCCACCTTAAATATCCCAGGAAAGAGAAAAATGGGTAAAGAAGTTGTGGTCCTTATGTACAATGGAATATCACTCAGCCATGAAATCAATGTCATAAGGCTAGTAGCAGCATGATGAGTGGATTTAGGAACGACGATTCTAAGTGAAATAAGTCACACAGAAAAGGACACTTCTCATAAGGTATCACTGATAGAGGGAATGTAAAAACCGTTACACTTGAACTGAATTACAAAACAGAACAGAGTCACACATGCAGAAAACACACTATGGCTGCTTAACGGGAAAGGTGAGGTGGGGTGATACATAAAACAAGGGTATCAAATTAGCTCAGATACCGTTCCATAAACCCAATATGTAATAGACAAGACCTACTCCTTGCTCAGAGAACTGGACTCAACACGCCCTATTCACCGCACAAGAATATATCTGACTAGTAATAATCGTAAAACCTATGTATTGATATCTCTCTGTTAGTGTGTCAAGTGGGAGTAAAGCGGCATAAACACAGCAGTGAAAAGCAGCTAAACCCCATTATAAAAATAAATTACTTTGAAACACCCATGAAACAAAGACAGTGAAAGAGAGAGAAATTCTTACACAATGCGTTCAGGGGCTGTGATGCAACCTGGATTGACCATATCTAGACTCACAGCTGGATCAGACATAAGGGTGGACACTCTTGGGGCTGAGAGGTTTGGTGAGGTTGGGTGAGCAAACGCAGACCCTTTAAAGTAATACTGCATGATACCCATCGCATGGGTCCCAAATCTCCAGGTTCAAGGGCATCTTCCTACATCAAAAACATGCATGAGAAACCCAGAAGATGGTACACCGTGTGATGGGGAAAGGTTTCTAAAACGCACCTCATTTCTCATCGCCTTGTGCCCGGGTTCGCCATTCCAGCCGCTTTACTAGCAAGCTCCCTACTTGGAGCATCAGCACCTTTAACCTCCTGTTCCGTACAGGTTGCAATTTGTCCTGAGGATAAACGGGAAGACGTGGAACCAACGAGAGACTAGCTCTTGGTTTTGGGACAGGCACAGGTCACTCTATTTTCCCATCAGAAAGAAGAATTAACCACAGGCTCAGCCTGGCCCCCGGAACCAGAACAGGGCCTGAAGCCATTCTGCGATTTTGCCGCCAGCTCCCATAAAAACGAGTTGTAAAATGGAGGTTCAGGGCACTGCAATTCACAAACCTGCAGAGTTATAAATGATAACTCTCGTCCACAAATATATTGAGGGAAGGCAAAGAAGAGGATTTGAAATCAAGGCAGAATTGCAGGAAAGAGATTTCAGGAGGTAGATTCGAATCGCCTTTAAAGCACATGAAAAGCGGCAAAACGTTGACAATGATGCCCTTGGCCAAAAAGGGCGTATGCGTTTTTTCCTGAATATATTCAGGAAAAAACGCATACGCCCTTTTTGGCCAACCAAGCAACCTGGAAAGGCAAATCAGCGCTACAAACAAGTCTCGCTTCCCATCGGTCAAAAGGGCCATGCTGAAAAAAGTGTCAAAACCAGAAATGCAGGACAGGCCATGGAGAAATGGGAGCCTTGCTACACTGATGGGCGGGATGTAAATTGCCAACAGCCACTCTGGAGAAGTGTACGGTGAGTCCTGAAACATCTGAAAAACACAGCTTAGAGAGCATAGGGCACTTCCACTCATGGGGGTATGAATTGGGAAAATGAAAAATCAGCAAGACACAAGCACCCCAAAGTTTAGGGCTGCTCTGTTGACAAGGACCTCCACTTCATTCCACCTTAAATATCCCAGGAAAGAGAAAAATGGGTAAAGAAGTTGTGGTCCTTATGTACAATGGAATATCACTCAGCCATGAAATCAATGTCATAAGGCTAGTAGCAGCATGATGAGTGGATTTAGGTACGACGATTCTAAGTGAAATAAGTCACACAGAAAAGGACACTTCTCATAAGGTATCACTGATAGAGGGAATGTAAAAACCGTTACACTTGAACTGAATTACAAAACAGAACAGAGTCACACATGCAGAAAACACACTATGGCTGCTTAACGGGAAAGGTGAGGTGGGGTGATACATAAAACAAGGGTATCAAATTAGCTCAGATACCGTTCCATAAACCCAATATGTAATAGACAAGACCTACTCCTTGCTCAGAGAACTGGACTCAACACGCCCTACTCACCGCACAAGATTATATCTGACTAGTAATAATCGTAAAACCTATGTATTGATATCTCTCTGTTAGTGTGTCAAGTGGGTGTAAAGCGGCATAAACACAGCAGTGAAAAGCAGCTAAACCCCATTATAAAAATAAATTACTTTGAAACACCCATGAAACAAAGACAGTGAAAGAGAGAGAAATTCTTACACAATGCGTTCAGGGGCTGTGATGCAACCTGGATTGACCATATCTAGACTCACAGCTGGATCAGACATAAGGGTGGACACTCTTGGGGCTGAGAGGTTTGGTGAGGTTGGGTGAGCAAACGCAGACCCTTTAAAGTAATACTGCATGATACCCATCGCATGGGTCCCAAATCTCCAGGTTCAAGGGCATCTTCCTACATCAAAAACATGCATGAGAAACCCAGAAGATGGTACACCGTGTGATGGGGAAAGGTTTCTAAAACGCACCTCATTTCTCATCGCCTTGTGCCCGGGTTCGCCATTCCAGCCGCTTTACTAGCAAGCTCCCTACTTGGAGCATCAGCACCTTTAACCTCCTGTTCCGTACAGGTTGCAATTTGTCCTGAGGATAAACGGGAAGACGTGGAACCAACGAGAGACTAGCTCTTGGTGTTGGGACAGGCACAGGTCACTCTATTTTCCCATCAGAAAGAAGAATTAACCACAGGCTCAGCCTGCCCCCCGGAACCAGAACAGGGCCTGAAGCCATTCTGCGATTTTGCCGCCAGCTCCCATAAAAACGAGTTGTAAAATGGAGGTTCAGGGCACTGCAATTCACAAACCTGCAGAGTTATAAATGATAACTCTCGTCCACAAATATATTGAGGGAAGGCAAAGAAGAGGATTTGAAATCAAGGCAGAATTGCAGGAAAGAGATTTCAGGAGGTAGATTCGAATCGCCTTTAAAGCACATGAAAAGCGGCAAAACGTTGACAATGATGCCCTTGGCCAAAAAGGGCGTATGCGTTTTTTCCTGAATATATTCAGGAAAAAACGCATACGCCCTTTTTGGCCAACCAAGCAACCTGGAAAGGCAAATCAGCGCTACAAACAAGTCTCGCTTCCCATCGGTCAAAAGGGCCATGCTGAAAAAAGTGTCAAAACCAGAAATGCAGGACAGGCCATGGAGAAATGGGAGCCTTGCTACACTGATGGGCGGGATGTAAATTGCCAAGAGCCACTCTGGGGAAGTGTCCGGTGAGTCCTGAAACATCTGAAAAACACAGCTTAGAGAGCATAGGGCACTTCCACTCATGGGGGTATGAATTGGGAAAATGAAAAATCAGCAAGACACAAGCACCCCAAAGTTTAGGGCTGCTCTGTTGACAAGGACCTCCACTTCATTCCACCTTAAATATCCCAGGAAAGAGAAAAATGGGTAAAGAAGTTGTGGTCCTTATGTACAATGGAATATCACTCAGCCATGAAATCAATGTCATAAGGCTAGTAGCAGCATGATGAGTGGATTTAGGTACGACGATTCTAAGTGAAATAAGTCACACAGAAAAGGACACTTCTCATAAGGTATCACTGATAGAGGGAATGTAAAAACCGTTACACTTGAACTGAATTACAAAACAGAACAGAGTCACACATGCAGAAAACACACTATGGCTGCTTAACGGGAAAGGTGAGGTGGGGTGATACATAAAACAAGGGTATCAAATTAGCTCAGATACCATTCCATAAACCCAATATGTAATAGACAAGACCTACTCCTTGCTCAGAGAACTGGACTCAACACGCCCTATTCACCGCACAAGAATATATCTGACTAGTAATAATCGTAAAACCTATGTATTGATATCTCTCTGTTAGTGTGTCAAGTGGGTGTAAAGCGGCATAAACACAGCAGTGAAAAGCAGCTAAACCCCATTATAAAAATAAATTACTTTGAAACACCCATGAAACAAAGACAGTGAAAGAGAGAGAAATTCTTACACAATGCGTTCAGGGGCTGTGATGCAACCTGGATTGACCATATCTAGACCCACAGCTGGATGAGACATAAGGGTGGACACTCTTGGGGCTGAGAGGTTTGGTGAGGTTGGGTGAGCAAACGCAGACCCTTTAAAGTAATACTGCATGGTACCCATCGCATGGGTCCCAAATCTCCAGCTTCAAGGGCATCTTCCTACATCAAAAACATGCATGAGAAACCCAGAAGATGGTACACCGTGTGATGGGGAAAGGTTTCTAAAACGCACCTCATTTCTCATCGCCTTGTGCCCGGGTTCGCCATTCCAGCCGCTTTACTAGCAAGCTCCCTACTTGGAGCATCAGCACCTTTAACCTCCTGTTCCGTACAGGTTGCAATTTGTCCTGAGGATAAACGGGAAGACGTGGAACCAACGAGAGACTAGCTCTTGGTGTTGGGACAGGCACAGGTCACTCTATTTTCCCATCAGAAAGAAGAATTAACCACAGGCTCAGCCTGCCCCCCGGAACCAGAACAGGGCCTGAAGCCATTCTGCGATTTTGCCGCCAGCTCCCATAAAAACGAGTTGTAAAATGGAGGTTCAGGGCACTGCAATTCACAAACCTGCAGAGTTATAAATGATAACTCTCGTCCACAAATATATTGAGGGAAGGCAAAGAAGAGGATTTGAAATCAAGGCAGAATTGCAGGAAAGAGATTTCAGGAGGTAGATTCGAATTGCATTTAAAGCACATGAAAAGCGGCAAAACGTTGACAATGATGCCCTTGGCCAAAAAGGGCGTATGCGTTTTTTCCTGAATATATTCAGGAAAAAACGCATACGCCCTTTTTGGCCAACCAAGCAACCTGGAAAGGCAAATCAGCGCTACAAACAAGTCTCGCTTCCCATCGGTCAAAAGGGCCATGCTGAAAAAAGTGTCAAAACCAGAAATGCAGGACAGGCCATGGAGAAATGGGAGCCTTGCTACACTGATGGGCGGGATGTAAATTGCCAACAGCCACTCTGGAGAAGTGTATGGTGAGTCCTGAAACATCTGAAAAACACAGCTTAGAGAGCATAGGGCACTTCCACTCATGGGGGTATGAATTGGGAAAATGAAAAATCAGCAAGACACAAGCACCCCAAAGTTTAGGGCTGCTCTGTTGACAAGGACCTCCACTTCATTCCACCTTAAATATCCCAGGAAAGAGAAAAATGGGTAAAGAAGTTGTGGTCCTTATGTACAATGGAATATCACTCAGCCATGAAATCAATGTCATAAGGCTAGTAGCAGCATGATGAGTGGATTTAGGAACGACGATTCTAAGTGAAATAAGTCACACAGAAAAGGACACTTCTCATAAGGTATCACTGATAGAGGGAATGTAAAAACCGTTACACTTGAACTGAATTACAAAACAGAACAGAGTCACACATGCAGAAAACACACTATGGCTGCTTAACGGGAAAGGTGAGGTGGGGTGATACATAAAACAAGGGTATCAAATTAGCTCAGATACCGTTCCATAAACCCAATATGTAATAGACAAGACCTACTCCTTGCTCAGAGAACTGGACTCAACACGCCCTATTCACCGCACAAGAATATATCTGACTAGTAATAATCGTAAAACCTATGTATTGATATCTCTCTGTTAGTGTGTCAAGTGGGAGTAAAGCGGCATAAACACAGCAGTGAAAAGCAGCTAAACCCCATTATAAAAATAAATTACTTTGAAACACCCATGAAACAAAGACAGTGAAAGAGAGAGAAATTCTTACACAATGCGTTCAGGGGCTGTGATGCAACCTGGATTGACCATATCTAGACTCACAGCTGGATCAGACATAAGGGTGGACACTCTTGGGGCTGAGAGGTTTGGTGAGGTTGGGTGAGCAAACGCAGACCCTTTAAAGTAATACTGCATGATACCCATCGCATGGGTCCCAAATCTCCAGGTTCAAGGGCATCTTCCTACATCAAAAACATGCATGAGAAACCCAGAAGATGGTACACCGTGTGATGGGGAAAGGTTTCTAAAACGCACCTCATTTCTCATCGCCTTGTGCCCGGGTTCGCCATTCCAGCCGCTTTACTAGCAAGCTCCCTACTTGGAGCATCAGCACCTTTAACCTCCTGTTCCGTACAGGTTGCAATTTGTCCTGAGGATAAACGGGAAGACGTGGAACCAACGAGAGACTAGCTCTTGGTTTTGGGACAGGCACAGGTCACTCTATTTTCCCATCAGAAAGAAGAATTAACCACAGGCTCAGCCTGGCCCCCGGAACCAGAACAGGGCCTGAAGCCATTCTGCGATTTTGCCGCCAGCTCCCATAAAAACGAGTTGTAAAATGGAGGTTCAGGGCACTGCAATTCACAAACCTGCAGAGTTATAAATGATAACTCTCGTCCACAAATATATTGAGGGAAGGCAAAGAAGAGGATTTGAAATCAAGGCAGAATTGCAGGAAAGAGATTTCAGGAGGTAGATTCGAATCGCCTTTAAAGCACATGAAAAGCGGCAAAACGTTGACAATGATGCCCTTGGCCAAAAAGGGCATATGCGTTTTTTCCTGAATATATTCAGGAAAAAACGCATACGCCCTTTTTGGCCAACCAAGCAACCTGGAAAGGCAAATCAGCGCTACAAACAAGTCTCGCTTCCCATCGGTCAAAAGGGCCATGCTGAAAAAAGTGTCAAAACCAGAAATGCAGGACAGGCCATGGAGAAATGGGAGCCTTGCTACACTGATGGGCGGGATGTAAATTGCCAACAGCCACTCTGGAGAAGTGTACGGTGAGTCCTGAAACATCTGAAAAACACAGCTTAGAGAGCATAGGGCACTTCCACTCATGGGGGTATGAATTGGGAAAATGAAAAATCAGCAAGACACAAGCACCCCAAAGTTTAGGGCTGCTCTGTTGACAAGGACCTCCACTTCATTCCACCTTAAATATCCCAGGAAAGAGAAAAATGGGTAAAGAAGTTGTGGTCCTTATGTACAATGGAATATCACTCAGCCATGAAATCAATGTCATAAGGCTAGTAGCAGCATGATGAGTGGATTTAGGTACGACGATTCTAAGTGAAATAAGTCACACAGAAAAGGACACTTCTCATAAGGTATCACTGATAGAGGGAATGTAAAAACCGTTACACTTGAACTGAATTACAAAACAGAACAGAGTCACACATGCAGAAAACACACTATGGCTGCTTAACGGGAAAGGTGAGGTGGGGTGATACATAAAACAAGGGTATCAAATTAGCTCAGATACCGTTCCATAAACCCAATATGTAATAGACAAGACCTACTCCTTGCTCAGAGAACTGGACTCAACACGCCCTACTCACCGCACAAGATTATATCTGACTAGTAATAATCGTAAAACCTATGTATTGATATCTCTCTGTTAGTGTGTCAAGTGGGTGTAAAGCGGCATAAACACAGCAGTGAAAAGCAGCTAAACCCCATTATAAAAATAAATTACTTTGAAACACCCATGAAACAAAGACAGTGAAAGAGAGAGAAATTCTTACACAATGCGTTCAGGGGCTGTGATGCAACCTGGATTGACCATATCTAGACTCACAGCTGGATCAGACATAAGGGTGGACACTCTTGGGGCTGAGAGGTTTGGTGAGGTTGGGTGAGCAAACGCAGACCCTTTAAAGTAATACTGCATGATACCCATCGCATGGGTCCCAAATCTCCAGGTTCAAGGGCATCTTCCTACATCAAAAACATGCATGAGAAACCCAGAAGATGGTACACCGTGTGATGGGGAAAGGTTTCTAAAACGCACCTCATTTCTCATCGCCTTGTGCCCGGGTTCGCCATTCCAGCCGCTTTACTAGCAAGCTCCCTACTTGGAGCATCAGCACCTTTAACCTCCTGTTCCGTACAGGTTGCAATTTGTCCTGAGGATAAACGGGAAGACGTGGAACCAACGAGAGACTAGCTCTTGGTGTTGGGACAGGCACAGGTCACTCTATTTTCCCATCAGAAAGAAGAATTAACCACAGGCTCAGCCTGCCCCCCGGAACCAGAACAGGGCCTGAAGCCATTCTGCGATTTTGCCGCCAGCTCCCATAAAAACGAGTTGTAAAATGGAGGTTCAGGGCACTGCAATTCACAAACCTGCAGAGTTATAAATGATAACTCTCGTCCACAAATATATTGAGGGAAGGCAAAGAAGAGGATTTGAAATCAAGGCAGAATTGCAGGAAAGAGATTTCAGGAGGTAGATTCGAATCGCCTTTAAAGCACATGAAAAGCGGCAAAACGTTGACAATGATGCCCTTGGCCAAAAAGGGCGTATGCGTTTTTTCCTGAATATATTCAGGAAAAAACGCATACGCCCTTTTTGGCCAACCAAGCAACCTGGAAAGGCAAATCAGCGCTACAAACAAGTCTCGCTTCCCATCGGTCAAAAGGGCCATGCTGAAAAAAGTGTCAAAACCAGAAATGCAGGACAGGCCATGGAGAAATGGGAGCCTTGCTACACTGATGGGCGGGATGTAAATTGCCAACAGCCACTCTGGAGAAGTGTACGGTGAGTCCTGAAACATCTGAAAAACACAGCTTAGAGAGCATAGGGCACTTCCACTCATGGGGGTATGAATTGGGAAAATGAAAAATCAGCAAGACACAAGCACCCCAAAGTTTAGGGCTGCTCTGTTGACAAGGACCTCCACTTCATTCCACCTTAAATATCCCAGGAAAGAGAAAAATGGGTAAAGAAGTTGTGGTCCTTATGTACAATGGAATATCACTCAGCCATGAAATCAATGTCATAAGGCTAGTAGCAGCATGATGAGTGGATTTAGGTACGACGATTCTAAGTGAAATAAGTCACACAGAAAAGGACACTTCTCATAAGGTATCACTGATAGAGGGAATGTAAAAACCGTTACACTTGAACTGAATTACAAAACAGAACAGAGTCACACATGCAGAAAACACACTATGGCTGCTTAACGGGAAAGGTGAGGTGGGGTGATACATAAAAC
This sequence comes from Balaenoptera borealis, assembly GCF_965194805.1. Classification (NCBI taxonomy): domain Eukaryota; kingdom Metazoa; phylum Chordata; class Mammalia; order Artiodactyla; family Balaenopteridae; genus Balaenoptera; species Balaenoptera borealis. The sequence continues at coordinate 625,451 of NW_028123883.1, forward strand.
AAGGGTATCAAATTAGCTCAGATACCGTTCCATAAACCCAATATGTAATAGACAAGACCTACCCCTTGCTCAGAGAACTGGACTCAACACGCCCTACTCACCGCACAAGATTATATCTGACTAGTAATAATCGTAAAACCTATGTATTGATATCTCTCTGTTAGTGTGTCAAGTGGGTGTAAAGCGGCATAAACACAGCAGTGAAAAGCAGCTAAACCCCATTATAAAAATAAATTACTTTGAAACACCCATGAAACAAAGACAGTGAAAGAGAGAGAAATTCTTACACAATGCGTTCAGGGGCTGTGATGCAACCTGGATTGACCATATCTAGACTCACAGCTGGATCAGACATAAGGGTGGACACTCTTGGGGCTGAGAGGTTTGGTGAGGTTGGGTGAGCAAACGCAGACCCTTTAAAGTAATACTGCATGATACCCATCGCATGGGTCCCAAATCTCCAGGTTCAAGGGCATCTTCCTACATCAAAAACATGCATGAGAAACCCAGAAGATGGTACACCGTGTGATGGGGAAAGGTTTCTAAAACGCACCTCATTTCTCATCGCCTTGTGCCCGGGTTCGCCATTCCAGCCGCTTTACTAGCAAGCTCCCTACTTGGAGCATCAGCACCTTTAACCTCCTGTTCCGTACAGGTTGCAATTTGTCCTGAGGATAAACGGGAAGACGTGGAACCAACGAGAGACTAGCTCTTGGTGTTGGGACAGGCACAGGTCACTCTATTTTCCCATCAGAAAGAAGAATTAACCACAGGCTCAGCCTGGCCCCCGGAACCAGAACAGGGCCTGAAGCCATTCTGCGATTTTGCCGCCAGCTCCCATAAAAACGAGTTGTAAAATGGAGGTTCAGGGCACTGCAATTCACAAACCTGCAGAGTTATAAATGATAACTCTCGTCCACAAATATATTGAGGGAAGGCAAAGAAGAGGATTTGAAATCAAGGCAGAATTGCAGGAAAGAGATTTCAGGAGGTAGATTCGAATCGCCTTTAAAGCACATGAAAAGCGGCAAAACGTTGACAATGATGCCCTTGGCCAAAAAGGGCGTATGCGTTTTTTCCTGAATATATTCAGGAAAAAACGCATACGCCCTTTTTGGCCAACCAAGCAACCTGGAAAGGCAAATCAGCGCTACAAAGAAGTCTCGCTTCCCATCGGTCAAAAGGGCCATGCTGAAAAAAGTGTCAAAACCAGAAATGCAGGACAGGCCATGGAGAAATGGGAGCCTTGCTACACTGATGGGCGGGATGTAAATTGCCAACAGCCACTCTGGAGAAGTGTACGGTGAGTCCTGAAACATCTGAAAAACACAGCTTAGAGAGCATAGGGCACTTCCACTCATGGGGGTATGAATTGGGAAAATGAAAAATCAGCAAGACACAAGCACCCCAAAGTTTAGGGCTGCTCTGTTGACAAGGACCTCCACTTCATTCCACCTTAAATATCCCAGGAAAGAGAAAAATGGGTAAAGAAGTTGTGGTCCTTATGTACAATGGAATATCACTCAGCCATGAAATCAATGTCATAAGGCTAGTAGCAGCATGATGAGTGGATTTAGGTACGACGATTCTAAGTGAAATAAGTCACACAGAAAAGGACACTTCTCATAAGGTATCACTGATAGAGGGAATGTAAAAACCGTTACACTTGAACTGAATTACAAAACAGAACAGAGTCACACATGCAGAAAACACACTATGGCTGCTTAACGGGAAAGGTGAGGTGGGGTGATACATAAAACAAGGGTATCAAATTAGCTCAGATACCGTTCCATAAACCCAATATGTAATAGACAAGACCTACCCCTTGCTCAGAGAACTGGACTCAACACGCCCTACTCACCGCACAAGATTATATCTGACTAGTAATAATCGTAAAACCTATGTATTGATATCTCTCTGTTAGTGTGTCAAGTGGGTGTAAAGCGGCATAAACACAGCAGTGAAAAGCAGCTAAACCCCATTATAAAAATAAATTACTTTGAAACACCCATGAAACAAAGACAGTGAAAGAGAGAGAAATTCTTACACAATGCGTTCAGGGGCTGTGATGCAACCTGGATTGACCATATCTAGACTCACAGCTGGATCAGACATAAGGGTGGACACTCTTGGGGCTGAGAGGTTTGGTGAGGTTGGGTGAGCAAACGCAGACCCTTTAAAGTAATACTGCATGATACCCATCGCATGGGTCCCAAATCTCCAGGTTCAAGGGCATCTTCCTACATCAAAAACATGCATGAGAAACCCAGAAGATGGTACACCGTGTGATGGGGAAAGGTTTCTAAAACGCACCTCATTTCTCATCGCCTTGTGCCCGGGTTGGCCATTCCAGCCGCTTTACTAGCAAGCTCCCTACTTGGAGCATCAGCACCTTTAACCTCCTGTTCCGTACAGGTTGCAATTTGTCCTGAGGATAAACGGGAAGACGTGGAACCAACGAGAGACTAGCTCTTGGTGTTGGGACAGGCACAGGTCACTCTATTTTCCCATCAGAAAGAAGAATTAACCACAGGCTCAGCCTGCCCCCCGGAACCAGAACAGGGCCTGAAGCCATTCTGCGATTTTGCTGCCAGCTCCCATAAAAACGAGTTGTAAAATGGAGGTTCAGGGCACTGCAATTCACAAACTTGCAGAGTTATAAATGATAACTCTCGTCCACAAATATATTGAGGGAAGGCAAAGAAGAGGATTTGAAATCAAGGCAGAATTGCAGGAAAGAGATTTCAGGAGGTAGATTCGAATCGCCTTTAAAGCACATGAAAAGCGGCAAAACGTTGAAAATGATGCCCTTGGCCAAAAAGGGCGTATGCGTTTTTTCCTGAATATATTCAGGAAAAAACGCATACGCCCTTTTTGGCCAACCAAGCAACCTGGAAAGGCAAATCAGCGCTACAAACAAGTCTCGCTTCCCATCGGTCAAAAGGGCCATGCTGAAAAAAGTGTCAAAACCAGAAATGCAGGACAGGCCATGGAGAAATGGGAGCCTTGCTACACTGATGGGCGGGATGTAAATTGCCAACAGCCACTCTGGAGATGTGTACGGTGAGTCCTGAAACATCTGAAAAACACAGCTTAGAGAGCATAGGGCACTTCCACTCATGGGGGTATGAATTGGGAAAATGAAAAATCAGCAAGACACAAGCACCCCAAAGTTTAGGGCTGCTCTGTTGACAAGGACCTCCACTTCATTCCACCTTAAATATCCCAGGAAAGAGAAAAATGGGTAAAGAAGTTGTGGTCCTTATGTACAATGGAATATCACTCAGCCATGAAATCAATGTCATAAGGCTAGTAGCAGCATGATGAGTGGATTTAGGTACGACGATTCTAAGTGAAATAAGTCACACAGAAAAGGACACTTCTCATAAGGTATCACTGATAGAGGGAATGTAAAAACCGTTACACTTGAACTGAATTACAAAACAGAACAGAGTCACACATGCAGAAAACACACTATGGCTGCTTAACGGGAAAGGTGAGGTGGGGTGATACATAAAACAAGGGTATCAAATTAGCTCAGATACCGTTCCATAAACCCAATATGTAATAGACAAGACCTACTCCTTGCTCAGAGAACTGGACTCAACACGCCCTATTCACCGCACAAGATTATATCTGACTAGTAATAATCGTAAAGCCTATGTATTGATATCTCTCTGTTAGTGTGTCAAGTGGGTGTAAAGCGGCATAAACACAGCAGTGAAAAGCAGCTAAATCCCATTATGAAAATAAATTACTTTGAAAAACCCATGAAACAAAGACAGTGAACGAGAGAGGAATTCTTACACAATGCGTTCAGGGGCTGTGATGCAACCTGGATTGACCATATCTAGACCCACAGCTGGATGAGACATAAGGGTGGACACTCTTGGGGCTGAGAGGTTTGGTGAGGTTGGGTGAGCAAACGCAGACCCTTTAAAGTAATACTGCATGGTACCCATCGCATGGGTCCCAAATCTCCAGCTTCAAGGGCATCTTCCTACATCAAAAACATGCATGAGAAACCCAGAAGATGGTACGCAGTGTGATGGGGAAAGGTTTCTAAAACGCACCTCATTTCTCATCGCCTTGTGCCCGGGTTCGCCATTCCAGCCGCTTTACTAGCAAGCTCCCTACTTGGAGCATCAGCACCTTTAACCTCCTGTTCCGTACAGGTTGCAATTTGTCCTGAGGATAAACGGGAAGACGTGGAACCAACGAGAGACTAGCTCTTGGTGTTGGGACAGGCACAGGTCACTCTATTTTCCCATCAGAAAGAAGAATTAACCACAGGCTCAGCCTGCCCCCCGGAACCAGAACAGGGCCTGAAGCCATTCTGCGATTTTGCCGCCAGCTCCCATAAAAACGAGTTGTAAAATGGAGGTTCAGGGCACTGCAATTCACAAACCTGCAGAGTTATAAATGATAACTCTCGTCCACAAATATATTGAGGGAAGGCAAAGAAGAGGATTTGAAATCAAGGCAGAATTGCAGGAAAGAGATTTCAGGAGGTAGATTCGAATCGCATTTAAAGCACATGAAAAGCGGCAAAACGTTGACAATGATGCCCTTGGCCAAAAAGGGCGTATGCGTTTTTTCCTGAATATATTCAGGAAAAAACGCAAACGCCCTTTTTGGCCAACCAAGCAACCTGGAAAGGCAAATCAGCGCTACAAACAAGTCTCGCTTCCCATCGGTCAAAAGGGCCATGCTGAAAAAAGTGTCAAAACCAGAAATGCAGGACAGGCCATGGAGAAATGGGAGCCTTGCTACACTGATGGGCGGGATGTAAATTGCCAAGAGCCACTCTGGGGAAGTGTCCGGTGAGTCCTGAAACATCTGAAAAACACAGCTTAGAGAGCATAGGGCACTTCCACTCATGGGGGTATGAATTGGGAAAATGAAAAATCAGCAAGACACAAGCACCCCAAAGTTTAGGGCTGCTCTGTTGACAAGGACCTCCACTTCATTCCACCTTAAATATCCCAGGAAAGAGAAAAATGGGTAAAGAAGTTGTGGTCCTTATGTACAATGGAATATCACTCAGCCATGAAATCAATGTCATAAGGCTAGTAGCAGCATGATGAGTGGATTTAGGTACGACGATTCTAAGTGAAATAAGTCACACAGAAAAGGACACTTCTCATAAGGTATCACTGATAGAGGGAATGTAAAAACCGTTACACTTGAACTGAATTACAAAACAGAACAGAGTCACACATGCAGAAAACACACTATGGCTGCTTAACGGGAAAGGTGAGGTGGGGTGATACATAAAACAAGGGTATCAAATTAGCTCAGATACCATTCCATAAACCCAATATGTAATAGACAAGACCTACTCCTTGCTCAGAGAACTGGACTCAACACGCCCTATTCACCGCACAAGAATATATCTGACTAGTAATAATCGTAAAACCTATGTATTGATATCTCTCTGTTAGTGTGTCAAGTGGGTGTAAAGCGGCATAAACACAGCAGTGAAAAGCAGCTAAACCCCATTATAAAAATAAATTACTTTGAAACACCCATGAAACAAAGACAGTGAAAGAGAGAGAAATTCTTACACAATGCGTTCAGGGGCTGTGATGCAACCTGGATTGACCATATCTAGACCCACAGCTGGATGAGACATAAGGGTGGACACTCTTGGGGCTGAGAGGTTTGGTGAGGTTGGGTGAGCAAACGCAGACCCTTTAAAGTAATACTGCATGGTACCCATCGCATGGGTCCCAAATCTCCAGCTTCAAGGGCATCTTCCTACATCAAAAACATGCATGAGAAACCCAGAAGATGGTACACCGTGTGATGGGGAAAGGTTTCTAAAACGCACCTCATTTCTCATCGCCTTGTGCCCGGGTTCGCCATTCCAGCCGCTTTACTAGCAAGCTCCCTACTTGGAGCATCAGCACCTTTAACCTCCTGTTCCGTACAGGTTGCAATTTGTCCTGAGGATAAACGGGAAGACGTGGAACCAACGAGAGACTAGCTCTTGGTGTTGGGACAGGCACAGGTCACTCTATTTTCCCATCAGAAAGAAGAATTAACCACAGGCTCAGCCTGCCCCCCGGAACCAGAACAGGGCCTGAAGCCATTCTGCGATTTTGCCGCCAGCTCCCATAAAAACGAGTTGTAAAATGGAGGTTCAGGGCACTGCAATTCACAAACCTGCAGAGTTATAAATGATAACTCTCGTCCACAAATATATTGAGGGAAGGCAAAGAAGAGGATTTGAAATCAAGGCAGAATTGCAGGAAAGAGATTTCAGGAGGTAGATTCGAATTGCATTTAAAGCACATGAAAAGCGGCAAAACGTTGACAATGATGCCCTTGGCCAAAAAGGGCGTATGCGTTTTTTCCTGAATATATTCAGGAAAAAACGCATACGCCCTTTTTGGCCAACCAAGCAACCTGGAAAGGCAAATCAGCGCTACAAACAAGTCTCGCTTCCCATCGGTCAAAAGGGCCATGCTGAAAAAAGTGTCAAAACCAGAAATGCAGGACAGGCCATGGAGAAATGGGAGCCTTGCTACACTGATGGGCGGGATGTAAATTGCCAACAGCCACTCTGGAGAAGTGTACGGTGAGTCCTGAAACATCTGAAAAACACAGCTTAGAGAGCATAGGGCACTTCCACTCATGGGGGTATGAATTGGGAAAATGAAAAATCAGCAAGACACAAGCACCCCAAAGTTTAGGGCTGCTCTGTTGACAAGGACCTCCACTTCATTCCACCTTAAATATCCCAGGAAAGAGAAAAATGGGTAAAGAAGTTGTGGTCCTTATGTACAATGGAATATCACTCAGCCATGAAATCAATGTCATAAGGCTAGTAGCAGCATGATGAGTGGATTTAGGAACGACGATTCTAAGTGAAATAAGTCACACAGAAAAGGACACTTCTCATAAGGTATCACTGATAGAGGGAATGTAAAAACCGTTACACTTGAACTGAATTACAAAACAGAACAGAGTCACACATGCAGAAAACACACTATGGCTGCTTAACGGGAAAGGTGAGGTGGGGTGATACATAAAACAAGGGTATCAAATTAGCTCAGATACCGTTCCATAAACCCAATATGTAATAGACAAGACCTACTCCTTGCTCAGAGAACTGGACTCAACACGCCCTATTCACCGCACAAGAATATATCTGACTAGGAATAATCGTAAAACCTATGTATTGATATCTCTCTGTTAGTGTGTCAAGTGGGAGTAAAGCGGCATAAACACAGCAGTGAAAAGCAGCTAAACCCCATTATAAAAATAAATTACTTTGAAACACCCATGAAACAAAGACAGTGAAAGAGAGAGAAATTCTTACACAATGCGTTCAGGGGCTGTGATGCAACCTGGATTGACCATATCTAGACTCACAGCTGGATCAGACATAAGGGTGGACACTCTTGGGGCTGAGAGGTTTGGTGAGGTTGGGTGAGCAAACGCAGACCCTTTAAAGTAATACTGCATGATACCCATCGCATGGGTCCCAAATCTCCAGGTTCAAGGGCATCTTCCTACATCAAAAACATGCATGAGAAACCCAGAAGATGGTACACCGTGTGATGGGGAAAGGTTTCTAAAACGCACCTCATTTCTCATCGCCTTGTGCCCGGGTTCGCCATTCCAGCCGCTTTACTAGCAAGCTCCCTACTTGGAGCATCAGCACCTTTAACCTCCTGTTCCGTACAGGTTGCAATTTGTCCTGAGGATAAACGGGAAGACGTGGAACCAACGAGAGACTAGCTCTTGGTTTTGGGACAGGCACAGGTCACTCTATTTTCCCATCAGAAAGAAGAATTAACCACAGGCTCAGCCTGGCCCCCGGAACCAGAACAGGGCCTGAAGCCATTCTGCGATTTTGCCGCCAGCTCCCATAAAAACGAGTTGTAAAATGGAGGTTCAGGGCACTGCAATTCACAAACCTGCAGAGTTATAAATGATAACTCTCGTCCACAAATATATTGAGGGAAGGCAAAGAAGAGGATTTGAAATCAAGGCAGAATTGCAGGAAAGAGATTTCAGGAGGTAGATTCGAATCGCCTTTAAAGCACATGAAAAGCGGCAAAACGTTGACAATGATGCCCTTGGCCAAAAAGGGCGTATGCGTTTTTTCCTGAATATATTCAGGAAAAAACGCATACGCCCTTTTTGGCCAACCAAGCAACCTGGAAAGGCAAATCAGCGCTACAAACAAGTCTCGCTTCCCATCGGTCAAAAGGGCCATGCTGAAAAAAGTGTCAAAACCAGAAATGCAGGACAGGCCATGGAGAAATGGGAGCCTTGCTACACTGATGGGCGGGATGTAAATTGCCAACAGCCACTCTGGAGAAGTGTACGGTGAGTCCTGAAACATCTGAAAAACACAGCTTAGAGAGCATAGGGCACTTCCACTCATGGGGGTATGAATTGGGAAAATGAAAAATCAGCAAGACACAAGCACCCCAAAGTTTAGGGCTGCTCTGTTGACAAGGACCTCCACTTCATTCCACCTTAAATATCCCAGGAAAGAGAAAAATGGGTAAAGAAGTTGTGGTCCTTATGTACAATGGAATATCACTCAGCCATGAAATCAATGTCATAAGGCTAGTAGCAGCATGATGAGTGGATTTAGGTACGACGATTCTAAGTGAAATAAGTCACACAGAAAAGGACACTTCTCATAAGGTATCACTGATAGAGGGAATGTAAAAACCGTTACACTTGAACTGAATTACAAAACAGAACAGAGTCACACATGCAGAAAACACACTATGGCTGCTTAACGGGAAAGGTGAGGTGGGGTGATACATAAAACAAGGGTATCAAATTAGCTCAGATACCGTTCCATAAACCCAATATGTAATAGACAAGACCTACTCCTTGCTCAGAGAACTGGACTCAACACGCCCTACTCACCGCACAAGATTATATCTGACTAGTAATAATCGTAAAACCTATGTATTGATATCTCTCTGTTAGTGTGTCAAGTGGGTGTAAAGCGGCATAAACACAGCAGTGAAAAGCAGCTAAACCCCATTATAAAAATAAATTACTTTGAAACACCCATGAAACAAAGACAGTGAAAGAGAGAGAAATTCTTACACAATGCGTTCAGGGGCTGTGATGCAACCTGGATTGACCATATCTAGACTCACAGCTGGATCAGACATAAGGGTGGACACTCTTGGGGCTGAGAGGTTTGGTGAGGTTGGGTGAGCAAACGCAGACCCTTTAAAGTAATACTGCATGATACCCATCGCATGGGTCCCAAATCTCCAGGTTCAAGGGCATCTTCCTACATCAAAAACATGCATGAGAAACCCAGAAGATGGTACACCGTGTGATGGGGAAAGGTTTCTAAAACGCACCTCATTTCTCATCGCCTTGTGCCCGGGTTCGCCATTCCAGCCGCTTTACTAGCAAGCTCCCTACTTGGAGCATCAGCACCTTTAACCTCCTGTTCCGTACAGGTTGCAATTTGTCCTGAGGATAAACGGGAAGACGTGGAACCAACGAGAGACTAGCTCTTGGTGTTGGGACAGGCACAGGTCACTCTATTTTCCCATCAGAAAGAAGAATTAACCACAGGCTCAGCCTGCCCCCCGGAACCAGAACAGGGCCTGAAGCCATTCTGCGATTTTGCCGCCAGCTCCCATAAAAACGAGTTGTAAAATGGAGGTTCAGGGCACTGCAATTCACAAACCTGCAGAGTTATAAATGATAACTCTCGTCCACAAATATATTGAGGGAAGGCAAAGAAGAGGATTTGAAATCAAGGCAGAATTGCAGGAAAGAGATTTCAGGAGGTAGATTCGAATCGCCTTTAAAGCACATGAAAAGCGGCAAAACGTTGACAATGATGCCCTTGGCCAAAAAGGGCGTATGCGTTTTTTCCTGAATATATTCAGGAAAAAACGCATACGCCCTTTTTGGCCAACCAAGCAACCTGGAAAGGCAAATCAGCGCTACAAACAAGTCTCGCTTCCCATCGGTCAAAAGGGCCATGCTGAAAAAAGTGTCAAAACCAGAAATGCAGGACAGGCCATGGAGAAATGGGAGCCTTGCTACACTGATGGGCGGGATGTAAATTGCCAACAGCCACTCTGGAGAAGTGTACGGTGAGTCCTGAAACATCTGAAAAACACAGCTTAGAGAGCATAGGGCACTTCCACTCATGGGGGTATGAATTGGGAAAATGAAAAATCAGCAAGACACAAGCACCCCAAAGTTTAGGGCTGCTCTGTTGACAAGGACCTCCACTTCATTCCACCTTAAATATCCCAGGAAAGAGAAAAATGGGTAAAGAAGTTGTGGTCCTTATGTACAATGGAATATCACTCAGCCATGAAATCAATGTCATAAGGCTAGTAGCAGCATGATGAGTGGATTTAGGTACGACGATTCTAAGTGAAATAAGTCACACAGAAAAGGACACTTCTCATAAGGTATCACTGATAGAGGGAATGTAAAAACCGTTACACTTGAACTGAATTACAAAACAGAACAGAGTCACACATGCAGAAAACACACTATGGCTGCTTAACGGGAAAGGTGAGGTGGGGTGATACATAAAACAAGGGTATCAAATTAGCTCAGATACCGTTCCATAAACCCAATATGTAATAGACAAGACCTACCCCTTGCTCAGAGAACTGGACTCAACACGCCCTACTCACCGCACAAGATTATATCTGACTAGTAATAATCGTAAAACCTATGTATTGATATCTCTCTGTTAGTGTGTCAAGTGGGTGTAAAGCGGCATAAACACAGCAGTGAAAAGCAGCTAAACCCCATTATAAAAATAAATTACTTTGAAACACCCATGAAACAAAGACAGTGAAAGAGAGAGAAATTCTTACACAATGCGTTCAGGGGCTGTGATGCAACCTGGATTGACCATATCTAGACTCACAGCTGGATCAGACATAAGGGTGGACACTCTTGGGGCTGAGAGGTTTGGTGAGGTTGGGTGAGCAAACGCAGACCCTTTAAAGTAATACTGCATGGTACCCATCGCATGGGTCCCAAATCTCCAGGTTCAAGGGCATCTTCCTACATCAAAAACATGCATGAGAAACCCAGAAGATGGTACACCGTGTGATGGGGAAAGGTTTCTAAAACGCACCTCATTTCTCATCGCCTTGTGCCCGGGTTCGCCATTCCAGCCGCTTTACTAGCAAGCTCCCTACTTGGAGCATCAGCACCTTTAACCTCCTGTTCCGTACAGGTTGCAATTTGTCCTGAGGATAAACGGGAAGACGTGGAACCAACGAGAGACTAGCTCTTGGTGTTGGGACAGGCACAGGTCACTCTATTTTCCCATCAGAAAGAAGAATTAACCACAGGCTCAGCCTGCCCCCCGGAACCAGAACAGGGCCTGAAGCCATTCTGCGATTTTGCGGCCAGCTCCCATAAAAACGAGTTGTAAAATGGAGGTTCAGGGCACTGCAATTCACAAACCTGCAGAGTTATAAATGACAACTCTCGTCCACAAATATATTGAGGGAAGGCAAAGAAGAGGATTTGAAATCAAGGCAGAATTGCAGGAAAGAGATTTCAGGAGGTAGATTCGAATCGCCTTTAAAGCACATGAAAAGCGGCAAAACGTTGACAATGATGCCCTTGGCCAAAAAGGGCGTATGCGTTTTTTCCTGAATATATTCAGGAAAAAACGCATACGCCCTTTTTGGCCAACCAAGCAACCTGGAAAGGCAAATCAGCGCTACAAACAAGTCTCGCTTCCCATCGGTCTAAAGGGCCATGCTGAAAAAAGTGTCAAAACCAGAAATGCAGGACAGGCCATGGAGAAATGGGAGCCTTGCTACACTGATGGGTGGGATGTAAATTGCCAACAGCCACTCTGGAGAAGTGTACGGTGAGTCCTGAAACATCTGAAAAACACAGCTTAGAGAGCATAGGGCACTTCCACTCATGGGGGTATGAATTGGGAAAATGAAAAATCAGCAAGACACAAGCACCCCAAAGTTTAGGGCTGCTCTGTTGACAAGGACCTCCACTTCATTCCACCTTAAATATCCCAGGAAAGAGAAAAATGGGTAAAGAAGTTGTGGTCCTTATGTACAATGGAATATCACTCAGCCATGAAATCAATGTCATAAGGCTAGTAGCAGCATGATGAGTGGATTTAGGTACGACGATTCTAAGTGAAATAAGTCACACAGAAAAGGACACTTCTCATAAGGTATCACTGATAGAGGGAATGTAAAAACCGTTACACTTGAACTGAATTACAAAACAGAACAGAGTCACACATGCAGAAAACACACTATGGCTGCTTAACGGGAAAGGTGAGGTGGGGTGATACATAAAACAAGGGTATCAAATTAGCTCAGATACCGTTCCATAAACCCAATATGTAATAGACAAGACCTACTCCTTGCTCAGAGAACTGGACTCAACACGCCCTATTCACCGCACAAGATTATATCTGACTAGTAATAATCGTAAAGCCTATGTATTGATATCTCTCTGTTAGTGTGTCAAGTGGGTGTAAAGCGGCATAAACACAGCAGTGAAAAGCAGCTAAATCCCATTATGAAAATAAATTACTTTGAAAAACCCATGAAACAAAGACAGTGAACGAGAGAGGAATTCTTACACAATGCGTTCAGGGGCTGTGATGCAACCTGGATTGACCATATCTAGACCCACAGCTGGATGAGACATAAGGGTGGACACTCTTGGGGCTGAGAGGTTTGGTGAGGTTGGGTGAGCAAACGCAGACCCTTTAAAGTAATACTGCATGGTACCCATCGCATGGGTCCCAAATCTCCAGCTTCAAGGGCATCTTCCTACATCAAAAACATGCATGAGAAACCCAGAAGATGGTACACAGTGTGATGGGGAAAGGTTTCTAAAACGCACCTCATTTCTCATCGCCTTGTGCCCGGGTTCGCCATTCCAGCCGCTTTACTAGCAAGCTCCCTACTTGGAGCATCAGCACCTTTAACCTCCTGTTCCGTACAGGTTGCAATTTGTCCTGAGGATAAACGGGAAGACGTGGAACCAACGAGAGACTAGCTCTTGGTGTTGGGACAGGCACAGGTCACTCTATTTTCCCATCAGAAAGAAGAATTAACCACAGGCTCAGCCTGCCCCCCGGAACCAGAACAGGGCCTGAAGCCATTCTGCGATTTTGCCGCCAGCTCCCATAAAAACGAGTTGTAAAATGGAGGTTCAGGGCACTGCAATTCACAAACCTGCAGAGTTATAAATGATAACTCTCGTCCACAAATATATTGAGGGAAGGCAAAGAAGAGGATTTGAAATCAAGGCAGAATTGCAGGAAAGAGATTTCAGGAGGTAGATTCGAATCGCATTTAAAGCACATGAAAAGCGGCAAAACGTTGACAATGATGCCCTTGGCCAAAAAGGGCGTATGCGTTTTTTCCTGAATATATTCAGGAAAAAACGCAAACGCCCTTTTTGGCCAACCAAGCAACCTGGAAAGGCAAATCAGCGCTACAAACAAGTCTCGCTTCCCATCGGTCAAAAGGGCCATGCTGAAAAAAGTGTCAAAACCAGAAATGCAGGACAGGCCATGGAGAAATGGGAGCCTTGCTACACTGATGGGCGGGATGTAAATTGCCAAGAGCCACTCTGGGGAAGTGTCCGGTGAGTCCTGAAACATCTGAAAAACACAGCTTAGAGAGCATAGGGCACTTCCACTCATGGGGGTATGAATTGGAAAAATGAAAAATCAGCAAGACACAAGCACCCCAAAGTTTAGGGCTGCTCTGTTGACAAGGACCTCCACTTCATTCCACCTTAAATATCCCAGGAAAGAGAAAAATGGGTAAAGAAGTTGTGGTCCTTATGTACAATGGAATATCACTCAGCCATGAAATCAATGTCATAAGGCTAGTAGCAGCATGATGAGTGGATTTAGGTACGACGATTCTAAGTGAAATAAGTCACACAGAAAAGGACACTTCTCATAAGGTATCACTGATAGAGGGAATGTAAAAACCGTTACACTTGAACTGAATTACAAAACAGAACAGAGTCACACATGCAGAAAACACACTATGGCTACTTAACGGGAAAGGTGAGGTGGGGTGATACATAAAACAAGGGTATCAAATTAGCTCAGATACCATTCCATAAACCCAATATGTAATAGACAAGACCTACTCCTTGCTCAGAGAACTGGACTCAACACGCCCTATTCACCGCACAAGAATATATCTGACTAGTAATAATCGTAAAACCTATGTATTGATATCTCTCTGTTAGTGTGTCAAGTGGGTGTAAAGCGGCATAAACACAGCAGTGAAAAGCAGCTAAACCCCATTATAAAAATAAATTACTTTGAAACACCCATGAAACAAAGACAGTGAAAGAGAGAGAAATTCTTACACAATGCGTTCAGGGGCTGTGATGCAACCTGGATTGACCATATCTAGACCCACAGCTGGATGAGACATAAGGGTGGACACTCTTGGGGCTGAGAGGTTTGGTGAGGTTGGGTGAGCAAACGCAGACCCTTTAAAGTAATACTGCATGGTACCCATCGCATGGGTCCCAAATCTCCAGCTTCAAGGGCATCTTCCTACATCAAAAACATGCATGAGAAACCCAGAAGATGGTACACCGTGTGATGGGGAAAGGTTTCTAAAACGCACCTCATTTCTCATCGCCTTGTGCCCGGGTTCGCCATTCCAGCCGCTTTACTAGCAAGCTCCCTACTTGGAGCATCAGCACCTTTAACCTCCTGTTCCGTACAGGTTGCAATTTGTCCTGAGGATAAACGGGAAGACGTGGAACCAACGAGAGACTAGCTCTTGGTGTTGGGACAGGCACAGGTCACTCTATTTTCCCATCAGAAAGAAGAATTAACCACAGGCTCAGCCTGCCCCCCGGAACCAGAACAGGGCCTGAAGCCATTCTGCGATTTTGCCGCCAGCTCCCATAAAAACGAGTTGTAAAATGGAGGTTCAGGGCACTGCAATTCACAAACCTGCAGAGTTATAAATGATAACTCTCGTCCACAAATATATTGAGGGAAGGCAAAGAAGAGGATTTGAAATCAAGGCAGAATTGCAGGAAAGAGATTTCAGGAGGTAGATTCGAATTGCATTTAAAGCACATGAAAAGCGGCAAAACGTTGACAATGATGCCCTTGGCCAAAAAGGGCGTATGCGTTTTTTCCTGAATATATTCAGGAAAAAACGCATACGCCCTTTTTGGCCAACCAAGCAACCTGGAAAGGCAAATCAGCGCTACAAACAAGTCTCGCTTCCCATCGGTCAAAAGGGCCATGCTGAAAAAAGTGTCAAAACCAGAAATGCAGGACAGGCCATGGAGAAATGGGAGCCTTGCTACACTGATGGGCGGGATGTAAATTGCCAACAGCCACTCTGGAGAAGTGTACGGTGAGTCCTGAAACATCTGAAAAACACAGCTTAGAGAGCATAGGGCACTTCCACTCATGGGGGTATGAATTGGGAAAATGAAAAATCAGCAAGACACAAGCACCCCAAAGTTTAGGGCTGCTCTGTTGACAAGGACCTCCACTTCATTCCACCTTAAATATCCCAGGAAAGAGAAAAATGGGTAAAGAAGTTGTGGTCCTTATGTACAATGGAATATCACTCAGCCATGAAATCAATGTCATAAGGCTAGTAGCAGCATGATGAGTGGATTTAGGAACGACGATTCTAAGTGAAATAAGTCACACAGAAAAGGACACTTCTCATAAGGTATCACTGATAGAGGGAATGTAAAAACCGTTACACTTGAACTGAATTACAAAACAGAACAGAGTCACACATGCAGAAAACACACTATGGCTGCTTAACGGGAAAGTTGAGGTGGGGTGATACATAAAACAAGGGTATCAAATTAGCTCAGATACCGTTCCATAAACCCAATATGTAATAGACAAGACCTACTCCTTGCTCAGAGAACTGGACTCAACACGCCCTATTCACCGCACAAGAATATATCTGACTAGTAATAATCGTAAAACCTATGTATTGATATCTCTCTGTTAGTGTGTCAAGTGGGAGTAAAGCGGCATAAACACAGCAGTGAAAAGCAGCTAAACCCCATTATAAAAATAAATTACTTTGAAACACCCATGAAACAAAGACAGTGAAAGAGAGAGAAATTCTTACACAATGCGTTCAGGGGCTGTGATGCAACCTGGATTGACCATATCTAGACTCACAGCTGGATCAGACATAAGGGTGGACACTCTTGGGGCTGAGAGGTTTGGTGAGGTTGGGTGAGCAAACGCAGACCCTTTAAAGTAATACTGCATGATACCCATCGCATGGGTCCCAAATCTCCAGGTTCAAGGGCATCTTCCTACATCAAAAACATGCATGAGAAACCCAGAAGATGGTACACCGTGTGATGGGGAAAGGTTTCTAAAACGCACCTCATTTCTCATCGCCTTGTGCCCGGGTTCGCCATTCCAGCCGCTTTACTAGCAAGCTCCCTACTTGGAGCATCAGCACCTTTAACCTCCTGTTCCGTACAGGTTGCAATTTGTCCTGAGGATAAACGGGAAGACGTGGAACCAACGAGAGACTAGCTCTTGGTTTTGGGACAGGCACAGGTCACTCTATTTTCCCATCAGAAAGAAGAATTAACCACAGGCTCAGCCTGGCCCCCGGAACCAGAACAGGGCCTGAAGCCATTCTGCGATTTTGCCGCCAGCTCCCATAAAAACGAGTTGTAAAATGGAGGTTCAGGGCACTGCAATTCACAAACCTGCAGAGTTATAAATGATAACTCTCGTCCACAAATATATTGAGGGAAGGCAAAGAAGAGGATTTGAAATCAAGGCAGAATTGCAGGAAAGAGATTTCAGGAGGTAGATTCGAATCGCCTTTAAAGCACATGAAAAGCGGCAAAACGTTGACAATGATGCCCTTGGCCAAAAAGGGCGTATGCGTTTTTTCCTGAATATATTCAGGAAAAAACGCATACGCCCTTTTTGGCCAACCAAGCAACCTGGAAAGGCAAATCAGCGCTACAAACAAGTCTCGCTTCCCATCGGTCAAAAGGGCCATGCTGAAAAAAGTGTCAAAACCAGAAATGCAGGACAGGCCATGGAGAAATGGGAGCCTTGCTACACTGATGGGCGGGATGTAAATTCCCAACAGCCACTCTGCAGAAGTGTACGGTGAGTCCTGAAACATCTGAAAAACACAGCTTAGAGAGCATAGGGCACTTCCACTCATGGGGGTATGAATTGGGAAAATGAAAAATCAGCAAGACACAAGCACCCCAAAGTTTAGGGCTGCTCTGTTGACAAGGACCTCCACTTCATTCCACCTTAAATATCCCAGGAAAGAGAAAAATGGGTAAAGAAGTTGTGGTCCTTATGTACAATGGAATATCACTCAGCCATGAAATCAATGTCATAAGGCTAGTAGCAGCATGATGAGTGGATTTAGGTACGACGATTCTAAGTGAAATAAGTCACACAGAAAAGGACACTTCTCATAAGGTATCACTGATAGAGGGAATGTAAAAACCGTTACACTTGAACTGAATTACAAAACAGAACAGAGTCACACATGCAGAAAACACACTATGGCTGCTTAACGGGAAAGGTGAGGTGGGGTGATACATAAAACAAGGGTATCAAATTAGCTCAGATACCGTTCCATAAACCCAATATGTAATAGACAAGACCTACTCCTTGCTCAGAGAACTGGACTCAACACGCCCTACTCACCGCACAAGATTATATCTGACTAGTAATAATCGTAAAACCTATGTATTGATATCTCTCTGTTAGTGTGTCAAGTGGGTGTAAAGCGGCATAAACACAGCAGTGAAAAGCAGCTAAACCCCATTATAAAAATAAATTACTTTGAAACACCCATGAAACAAAGACAGTGAAAGAGAGAGAAATTCTTACACAATGCGTTCAGGGGCTGTGATGCAACCTGGATTGACCATATCTAGACTCACAGCTGGATCAGACATAAGGGTGGACACTCTTGGGGCTGAGAGGTTTGGTGAGGTTGGGTGAGCAAACGCAGACCCTTTAAAGTAATACTGCATGATACCCATCGCATGGGTCCCAAATCTCCAGGTTCAAGGGCATCTTCCTACATCAAAAACATGCATGAGAAACCCAGAAGATGGTACACCGTGTGATGGGGAAAGGTTTCTAAAACGCACCTCATTTCTCATCGCCTTGTGCCCGGGTTCGCCATTCCAGCCGCTTTACTAGCAAGCTCCCTACTTGGAGCATCAGCACCTTTAACCTCCTGTTCCGTACAGGTTGCAATTTGTCCTGAGGATAAACGGGAAGACGTGGAACCAACGAGAGACTAGCTCTTGGTGTTGGGACAGGCACAGGTCACTCTATTTTCCCATCAGAAAGAAGAATTAACCACAGGCTCAGCCTGGCCCCCGGAACCAGAACAGGGCCTGAAGCCATTCTGCGATTTTGCCGCCAGCTCCCATAAAAACGAGTTGTAAAATGGAGGTTCAGGGCACTGCAATTCACAAACCTGCAGAGTTATAAATGATAACTCTCGTCCACAAATATATTGAGGGAAGGCAAAGAAGAGGATTTGAAATCAAGGCAGAATTGCAGGAAAGAGATTTCAGGAGGTAGATTCGAATCGCCTTTAAAGCACATGAAAAGCGGCAAAACGTTGACAATGATGCCCTTGGCCAAAAAGGGCGTATGCGTTTTTTCCTGAATATATTCAGGAAAAAACGCATACGCCCTTTTTGGCCAACCAAGCAACCTGGAAAGGCAAATCAGCGCTACAAAGAAGTCTCGCTTCCCATCGGTCAAAAGGGCCATGCTGAAAAAAGTGTCAAAACCAGAAATGCAGGACAGGCCATGGAGAAATGGGAGCCTTGCTACACTGATGGGCGGGATGTAAATTGCCAACAGCCACTCTGGAGAAGTGTACGGTGAGTCCTGAAACATCTGAAAAACACAGCTTAGAGAGCATAGGGCACTTCCACTCATGGGGGTATGAATTGGGAAAATGAAAAATCAGCAAGACACAAGCACCCCAAAGTTTAGGGCTGCTCTGTTGACAAGGACCTCCACTTCATTCCACCTTAAATATCCCAGGAAAGAGAAAAATGGGTAAAGAAGTTGTGGTCCTTATGTACAATGGAATATCACTCAGCCATGAAATCAATGTCATAAGGCTAGTAGCAGCATGATGAGTGGATTTAGGTACGACGATTCTAAGTGAAATAAGTCACACAGAAAAGGACACTTCTCATAAGGTATCACTGATAGAGGGAATGTAAAAACCGTTACACTTGAACTGAATTACAAAACAGAACAGAGTCACACATGCAGAAAACACACTATGGCTGCTTAACGGGAAAGGTGAGGTGGGGTGATACATAAAACAAGGGTATCAAATTAGCTCAGATACCGTTCCATAAACCCAATATGTAATAGACAAGACCTACCCCTTGCTCAGAGAACTGGACTCAACACGCCCTACTCACCGCACAAGATTATATCTGACTAGTAATAATCGTAAAACCTATGTATTGATATCTCTCTGTTAGTGTGTCAAGTGGGTGTAAAGCGGCATAAACACAGCAGTGAAAAGCAGCTAAACCCCATTATAAAAATAAATTACTTTGAAACACCCATGAAACAAAGACAGTGAAAGAGAGAGAAATTCTTACACAATGCGTTCAGGGGCTGTGATGCAACCTGGATTGACCATATCTAGACTCACAGCTGGATCAGACATAAGGGTGGACACTCTTGGGGCTGAGAGGTTTGGTGAGGTTGGGTGAGCAAACGCAGACCCTTTAAAGTAATACTGCATGGTACCCATCGCATGGGTCCCAAATCTCCAGGTTCAAGGGCATCTTCCTACATCAAAAACATGCATGAGAAACCCAGAAGATGGTACACCGTGTGATGGGGAAAGGTTTCTAAAACGCACCTCATTTCTCATCGCCTTGTGCCCGGGTTCGCCATTCCAGCCGCTTTACTAGCAAGCTCCCTACTTGGAGCATCAGCACCTTTAACCTCCTGTTCCGTACAGGTTGCAATTTGTCCTGAGGATAAACGGGAAGACGTGGAACCAACGAGAGACTAGCTCTTGGTGTTGGGACAGGCACAGGTCACTCTATTTTCCCATCAGAAAGAAGAATTAACCACAGGCTCAGCCTGCCCCCCGGAACCAGAACAGGGCCTGAAGCCATTCTGCGATTTTGCGGCCAGCTCCCATAAAAACGAGTTGTAAAATGGAGGTTCAGGGCACTGCAATTCACAAACCTGCAGAGTTATAAATGATAACTCTCGTCCACAAATATATTGAGGGAAGGCAAAGAAGAGGATTTGAAATCAAGGCAGAATTGCAGGAAAGAGATTTCAGGAGGTAGATTCGAATCGCCTTTAAAGCACATGAAAAGCGGCAAAACGTTGACAATGATGCCCTTGGCCAAAAAGGGCGTATGCGTTTTTTCCTGAATATATTCAGGAAAAAACGCATACGCCCTTTTTGGCCAACCAAGCAACCTGGAAAGGCAAATCAGCGCTACAAACAAGTCTCGCTTCCCATCGGTCTAAAGGGCCATGCTGAAAAAAGTGTCAAAACCAGAAATGCAGGACAGGCCATGGAGAAATGGGAGCCTTGCTACACTGATGGGTGGGATGTAAATTGCCAACAGCCACTCTGGAGAAGTGTACGGTGAGTCCTGAAACATCTGAAAAACACAGCTTAGAGAGCATAGGGCACTTCCACTCATGGGGGTATGAATTGGGAAAATGAAAAATCAGCAAGACACAAGCACCCCAAAGTTTAGGGCTGCTCTGTTGACAAGGACCTCCACTTCATTCCACCTTAAATATCCCAGGAAAGAGAAAAATGGGTAAAGAAGTTGTGGTCCTTATGTACAATGGAATATCACTCAGCCATGAAATCAATGTCATAAGGCTAGTAGCAGCATGATGAGTGGATTTAGGAACGACGATTCTAAGTGAAATAAGTCACACAGAAAAGGACACTTCTCATAAGGTATCACTGATAGAGGGAATGTAAAAACCGTTACACTTGAACTGAATTACAAAACAGAACAGAGTCACACATGCAGAAAACACACTATGGCTGCTTAACGGGAAAGGTGAGGTGGGGTGATACATAAAACAAGGGTATCAAATTAGCTCAGATACCGTTCCATAAACCCAATATGTAATAGACAAGACCTACCCCTTGCTCAGAGAACTGGACTCAACACGCCCTACTCACCGCACAAGATTATATCTGACTAGTAATAATCTTAAAACCTATGTATTGATATCTCTCTGTTAGTGTGTCAAGTGGGTGTAAAGCGGCATAAACACAGCAGTGAAAAGCAGCTAAACCCCATTATAAAAATAAATTACTTTGAAACACCCATGAAACAAAGACAGTGAAAGAGAGAGAAATTCTTACACAATGCGTTCAGGGGCTGTGATGCAACCTGGATTGACCATATCTAGACTCACAGCTGGATCAGACATAAGGGTGGACACTCTTGGGGCTGAGAGGTTTGGTGAGGTTGGGTGAGCAAACGCAGACCCTTTAAAGTAATACTGCATGATACCCATCGCATGGGTCCCAAATCTCCAGGTTCAAGGGCATCTTCCTACATCAAAAACATGCATGAGAAACCCAGAAGATGGTACACCGTGTGATGGGGAAAGGTTTCTAAAACGCACCTCATTTCTCATCGCCTTGTGCCCGGGTTGGCCATTCCAGCCGCTTTACTAGCAAGCTCCCTACTTGGAGCATCAGCACCTTTAACCTCCTGTTCCGTACAGGTTGCAATTTGTCCTGAGGATAAACGGGAAGACGTGGAACCAACGAGAGACTAGCTCTTGGTGTTGGGACAGGCACAGGTCACTCTATTTTCCCATCAGAAAGAAGAATTAACCACAGGCTCAGCCTGCCCCCCGGAACCAGAACAGGGCCTGAAGCCATTCTGCGATTTTGCTGCCAGCTCCCATAAAAACGAGTTGTAAAATGGAGGTTCAGGGCACTGCAATTCACAAACTTGCAGAGTTATAAATGATAACTCTCGTCCACAAATATATTGAGGGAAGGCAAAGAAGAGGATTTGAAATCAAGGCAGAATTGCAGGAAAGAGATTTCAGGAGGTAGATTCGAATCGCCTTTAAAGCACATGAAAAGCGGCAAAACGTTGAAAATGATGCCCTTGGCCAAAAAGGGCGTATGCGTTTTTTCCTGAATATATTCAGGAAAAAACGCATACGCCCTTTTTGGCCAACCAAGCAACCTGGAAAGGCAAATCAGCGCTACAAACAAGTCTCGCTTCCCATCGGTCAAAAGGGCCATGCTGAAAAAAGTGTCAAAACCAGAAATGCAGGACAGGCCATGGAGAAATGGGAGCCTTGCTACACTGATGGGCGGGATGTAAATTGCCAACAGCCACTCTGGAGATGTGTACGGTGAGTCCTGAAACATCTGAAAAACACAGCTTAGAGAGCATAGGGCACTTCCACTCATGGGGGTATGAATTGGGAAAATGAAAAATCAGCAAGACACAAGCACCCCAAAGTTTAGGGCTGCTCTGTTGACAAGGACCTCCACTTCATTCCACCTTAAATATCCCAGGAAAGAGAAAAATGGGTAAAGAAGTTGTGGTCCTTATGTACAATGGAATATCACTCAGCCATGAAATCAATGTCATAAGGCTAGTAGCAGCATGATGAGTGGATTTAGGTACGACGATTCTAAGTGAAATAAGTCACACAGAAAAGGACACTTCTCATAAGGTATCACTGATAGAGGGAATGTAAAAACCGTTACACTTGAACTGAATTACAAAACAGAACAGAGTCACACATGCAGAAAACACACTATGGCTGCTTAACGGGAAAGGTGAGGTGGGGTGATACATAAAACAAGGGTATCAAATTAGCTCAGATACCGTTCCATAAACCCAATATGTAATAGACAAGACCTACTCCTTGCTCAGAGAACTGGACTCAACACGCCCTATTCACCGCACAAGATTATATCTGACTAGTAATAATCGTAAAGCCTATGTATTGATATCTCTCTGTTAGTGTGTCAAGTGGGTGTAAAGCGGCATAAACACAGCAGTGAAAAGCAGCTAAATCCCATTATGAAAATAAATTACTTTGAAAAACCCATGAAACAAAGACAGTGAACGAGAGAGGAATTCTTACACAATGCGTTCAGGGGCTGTGATGCAACCTGGATTGACCATATCTAGACCCACAGCTGGATGAGACATAAGGGTGGACACTCTTGGGGCTGAGAGGTTTGGTGAGGTTGGGTGAGCAAACGCAGACCCTTTAAAGTAATACTGCATGGTACCCATCGCATGGGTCCCAAATCTCCAGCTTCAAGGGCATCTTCCTACATCAAAAACATGCATGAGAAACCCAGAAGATGGTACACAGTGTGATGGGGAAAGGTTTCTAAAACGCACCTCATTTCTCATCGCCTTGTGCCCGGGTTCGCCATTCCAGCCGCTTTACTAGCAAGCTCCCTACTTGGAGCATCAGCACCTTTAACCTCCTGTTCCGTACAGGTTGCAATTTGTCCTGAGGATAAACGGGAAGACGTGGAACCAACGAGAGACTAGCTCTTGGTGTTGGGACAGGCACAGGTCACTCTATTTTCCCATCAGAAAGAAGAATTAACCACAGGCTCAGCCTGCCCCCCGGAACCAGAACAGGGCCTGAAGCCATTCTGCGATTTTGCCGCCAGCTCCCATAAAAACGAGTTGTAAAATGGAGGTTCAGGGCACTGCAATTCACAAACCTGCAGAGTTATAAATGATAACTCTCGTCCACAAATATATTGAGGGAAGGCAAAGAAGAGGATTTGAAATCAAGGCAGAATTGCAGGAAACAGATTTCAGGAGGTAGATTCGAATCGCATTTAAAGCACATGAAAAGCGGCAAAACGTTGACAATGATGCCCTTGGCCAAAAAGGGCGTATGCGTTTTTTCCTGAATATATTCAGGAAAAAACGCAAACGCCCTTTTTGGCCAACCAAGCAACCTGGAAAGGCAAATCAGCGCTACAAACAAGTCTCGCTTCCCATCGGTCAAAAGGGCCATGCTGAAAAAAGTGTCAAAACCAGAAATGCAGGACAGGCCATGGAGAAATGGGAGCCTTGCTACACTGATGGGCGGGATGTAAATTGCCAAGAGCCACTCTGGGGAAGTGTCCGGTGAGTCCTGAAACATCTGAAAAACACAGCTTAGAGAGCATAGGGCACTTCCACTCATGGGGGTATGAATTGGGAAAATGAAAAATCAGCAAGACACAAGCACCCCAAAGTTTAGGGCTGCTCTGTTGACAAGGACCTCCACTTCATTCCACCTTAAATATCCCAGGAAAGAGAAAAATGGGTAAAGAAGTTGTGGTCCTTATGTACAATGGAATATCACTCAGCCATGAAATCAATGTCATAAGGCTAGTAGCAGCATGATGAGTGGATTTAGGTACGACGATTCTAAGTGAAATAAGTCACACAGAAAAGGACACTTCTCATAAGGTATCACTGATAGAGGGAATGTAAAAACCGTTACACTTGAACTGAATTACAAAACAGAACAGAGTCACACATGCAGAAAACACACTATGGCTGCTTAACGGGAAAGGTGAGGTGGGGTGATACATAAAACAAGGGTATCAAATTAGCTCAGATACCATTCCATAAACCCAATATGTAATAGACAAGACCTACTCCTTGCTCAGAGAACTGGACTCAACACGCCCTATTCACCGCACAAGAATATATCTGACTAGTAATAATCGTAAAACCTATGTATTGATATCTCTCTGTTAGTGTGTCAAGTGGGTGTAAAGCGGCATAAACACAGCAGTGAAAAGCAGCTAAACCCCATTATAAAAATAAATTACTTTGAAACACCCATGAAACAAAGACAGTGAAAGAGAGAGAAATTCTTACACAATGCGTTCAGGGGCTGTGATGCAACCTGGATTGACCATATCTAGACCCACAGCTGGATGAGACATAAGGGTGGACACTCTTGGGGCTGAGAGGTTTGGTGAGGTTGGGTGAGCAAACGCAGACCCTTTAAAGTAATACTGCATGGTACCCATCGCATGGGTCCCAAATCTCCAGCTTCAAGGGCATCTTCCTACATCAAAAACATGCATGAGAAACCCAGAAGATGGTACACCGTGTGATGGGGAAAGGTTTCTAAAACGCACCTCATTTCTCATCGCCTTGTGCCCGGGTTCGCCATTCCAGCCGCTTTACTAGCAAGCTCCCTACTTGGAGCATCAGCACCTTTAACCTCCTGTTCCGTACAGGTTGCAATTTGTCCTGAGGATAAACGGGAAGACGTGGAACCAACGAGAGACTAGCTCTTGGTGTTGGGACAGGCACAGGTCACTCTATTTTCCCATCAGAAAGAAGAATTAACCACAGGCTCAGCCTGCCCCCCGGAACCAGAACAGGGCCTGAAGCCATTCTGCGATTTTGCCGCCAGCTCCCATAAAAACGAGTTGTAAAATGGAGGTTCAGGGCACTGCAATTCACAAACCTGCAGAGTTATAAATGATAACTCTCGTCCACAAATATATTGAGGGAAGGCAAAGAAGAGGATTTGAAATCAAGGCAGAATTGCAGGAAAGAGATTTCAGGAGGTAGATTCGAATCGCCTTTAAAGCACATGAAAAGCGGCAAAACGTTGACAATGATGCCCTTGGCCAAAAAGGGCGTATGCGTTTTTTCCTGAATATATTCAGGAAAAAACGCATACGCCCTTTTTGGCCAACCAAGCAACCTGGAAAGGCAAATCAGCGCTACAAACAAGTCTCGCTTCCCATCGGTCTAAAGGGCCATGCTGAAAAAAGTGTCAAAACCAGAAATGCAGGACAGGCCATGGAGAAATGGGAGCCTTGCTACACTGATGGGTGGGATGTAAATTGCCAACAGCCACTCTGGAGAAGTGTACGGTGAGTCCTGAAACATCTGAAAAACACAGCTTAGAGAGCATAGGGCACTTCCACTCATGGGGGTATGAATTGGGAAAATGAAAAATCAGCAAGACACAAGCACCCCAAAGTTTAGGGCTGCTCTGTTGACAAGGACCTCCACTTCATTCCACCTTAAATATCCCAGGAAAGAGAAAAATGGGTAAAGAAGTTGTGGTCCTTATGTACAATGGAATATCACTCAGCCATGAAATCAATGTCATAAGGCTAGTAGCAGCATGATGAGTGGATTTAGGAACGACGATTCTAAGTGAAATAAGTCACACAGAAAAGGACACTTCTCATAAGGTATCACTGATAGAGGGAATGTAAAAACCGTTACACTTGAACTGAATTACAAAACAGAACAGAGTCACACATGCAGAAAACACACTATGGCTGCTTAACGGGAAAGGTGAGGTGGGGTGATACATAAAACAAGGGTATCAAATTAGCTCAGATACCGTTCCATAAACCCAATATGTAATAGACAAGACCTACCCCTTGCTCAGAGAACTGGACTCAACACGCCCTACTCACCGCACAAGATTATATCTGACTAGTAATAATCTTAAAACCTATGTATTGATATCTCTCTGTTAGTGTGTCAAGTGGGTGTAAAGCGGCATAAACACAGCAGTGAAAAGCAGCTAAACCCCATTATAAAAATAAATTACTTTGAAACACCCATGAAACAAAGACAGTGAAAGAGAGAGAAATTCTTACACAATGCGTTCAGGGGCTGTGATGCAACCTGGATTGACCATATCTAGACTCACAGCTGGATCAGACATAAGGGTGGACACTCTTGGGGCTGAGAGGTTTGGTGAGGTTGGGTGAGCAAACGCAGACCCTTTAAAGTAATACTGCATGATACCCATCGCATGGGTCCCAAATCTCCAGGTTCAAGGGCATCTTCCTACATCAAAAACATGCATGAGAAACCCAGAAGATGGTACACCGTGTGATGGGGAAAGGTTTCTAAAACGCACCTCATTTCTCATCGCCTTGTGCCCGGGTTGGCCATTCCAGCCGCTTTACTAGCAAGCTCCCTACTTGGAGCATCAGCACCTTTAACCTCCTGTTCCGTACAGGTTGCAATTTGTCCTGAGGATAAACGGGAAGACGTGGAACCAACGAGAGACTAGCTCTTGGTGTTGGGACAGGCACAGGTCACTCTATTTTCCCATCAGAAAGAAGAATTAACCACAGGCTCAGCCTGCCCCCCGGAACCAGAACAGGGCCTGAAGCCATTCTGCGATTTTGCTGCCAGCTCCCATAAAAACGAGTTGTAAAATGGAGGTTCAGGGCACTGCAATTCACAAACTTGCAGAGTTATAAATGATAACTCTCGTCCACAAATATATTGAGGGAAGGCAAAGAAGAGGATTTGAAATCAAGGCAGAATTGCAGGAAAGAGATTTCAGGAGGTAGATTCGAATCGCCTTTAAAGCACATGAAAAGCGGCAAAACGTTGAAAATGATGCCCTTGGCCAAAAAGGGCGTATGCGTTTTTTCCTGAATATATTCAGGAAAAAACGCATACGCCCTTTTTGGCCAACCAAGCAACCTGGAAAGGCAAATCAGCGCTACAAACAAGTCTCGCTTCCCATCGGTCAAAAGGGCCATGCTGAAAAAAGTGTCAAAACCAGAAATGCAGGACAGGCCATGGAGAAATGGGAGCCTTGCTACACTGATGGGCGGGATGTAAATTGCCAACAGCCACTCTGGAGATGTGTACGGTGAGTCCTGAAACATCTGAAAAACACAGCTTAGAGAGCATAGGGCACTTCCACTCATGGGGGTATGAATTGGGAAAATGAAAAATCAGCAAGACACAAGCACCCCAAAGTTTAGGGCTGCTCTGTTGACAAGGACCTCCACTTCATTCCACCTTAAATATCCCAGGAAAGAGAAAAATGGGTAAAGAAGTTGTGGTCCTTATGTACAATGGAATATCACTCAGCCATGAAATCAATGTCATAAGGCTAGTAGCAGCATGATGAGTGGATTTAGGTACGACGATTCTAAGTGAAATAAGTCACACAGAAAAGGACACTTCTCATAAGGTATCACTGATAGAGGGAATGTAAAAACCGTTACACTTGAACTGAATTACAAAACAGAACAGAGTCACACATGCAGAAAACACACTATGGCTGCTTAACGGGAAAGGTGAGGTGGGGTGATACATAAAACAAGGGTATCAAATTAGCTCAGATACCGTTCCATAAACCCAATATGTAATAGACAAGACCTACTCCTTGCTCAGAGAACTGGACTCAACACGCCCTATTCACCGCACAAGATTATATCTGACTAGTAATAATCGTAAAGCCTATGTATTGATATCTCTCTGTTAGTGTGTCAAGTGGGTGTAAAGCGGCATAAACACAGCAGTGAAAAGCAGCTAAATCCCATTATGAAAATAAATTACTTTGAAAAACCCATGAAACAAAGACAGTGAACGAGAGAGGAATTCTTACACAATGCGTTCAGGGGCTGTGATGCAACCTGGATTGACCATATCTAGACCCACAGCTGGATGAGACATAAGGGTGGACACTCTTGGGGCTGAGAGGTTTGGTGAGGTTGGGTGAGCAAACGCAGACCCTTTAAAGTAATACTGCATGGTACCCATCGCATGGGTCCCAAATCTCCAGCTTCAAGGGCATCTTCCTACATCAAAAACATGCATGAGAAACCCAGAAGATGGTACACAGTGTGATGGGGAAAGGTTTCTAAAACGCACCTCATTTCTCATCGCCTTGTGCCCGGGTTCGCCATTCCAGCCGCTTTACTAGCAAGCTCCCTACTTGGAGCATCAGCACCTTTAACCTCCTGTTCCGTACAGGTTGCAATTTGTCCTGAGGATAAACGGGAAGACGTGGAACCAACGAGAGACTAGCTCTTGGTGTTGGGACAGGCACAGGTCACTCTATTTTCCCATCAGAAAGAAGAATTAACCACAGGCTCAGCCTGCCCCCCGGAACCAGAACAGGGCCTGAAGCCATTCTGCGATTTTGCCGCCAGCTCCCATAAAAACGAGTTGTAAAATGGAGGTTCAGGGCACTGCAATTCACAAACCTGCAGAGTTATAAATGATAACTCTCGTCCACAAATATATTGAGGGAAGGCAAAGAAGAGGATTTGAAATCAAGGCAGAATTGCAGGAAAGAGATTTCAGGAGGTAGATTCGAATCGCATTTAAAGCACATGAAAAGCGGCAAAACGTTGACAATGATGCCCTTGGCCAAAAAGGGCGTATGCGTTTTTTCCTGAATATATTCAGGAAAAAACGCAAACGCCCTTTTTGGCCAACCAAGCAACCTGGAAAGGCAAATCAGCGCTACAAACAAGTCTCGCTTCCCATCGGTCAAAAGGGCCATGCTGAAAAAAGTGTCAAAACCAGAAATGCAGGACAGGCCATGGAGAAATGGGAGCCTTGCTACACTGATGGGCGGGATGTAAATTGCCAAGAGCCACTCTGGGGAAGTGTCCGGTGAGTCCTGAAACATCTGAAAAACACAGCTTAGAGAGCATAGGGCACTTCCACTCATGGGGGTATGAATTGGGAAAATGAAAAATCAGCAAGACACAAGCACCCCAAAGTTTAGGGCTGCTCTGTTGACAAGGACCTCCACTTCATTCCACCTTAAATATCCCAGGAAAGAGAAAAATGGGTAAAGAAGTTGTGGTCCTTATGTACAATGGAATATCACTCAGCCATGAAATCAATGTCATAAGGCTAGTAGCAGCATGATGAGTGGATTTAGGTACGACGATTCTAAGTGAAATAAGTCACACAGAAAAGGACACTTCTCATAAGGTATCACTGATAGAGGGAATGTAAAAACCGTTACACTTGAACTGAATTACAAAACAGAACAGAGTCACACATGCAGAAAACACACTATGGCTGCTTAACGGGAAAGGTGAGGTGGGGTGATACATAAAACAAGGGTATCAAATTAGCTCAGATACCATTCCATAAACCCAATATGTAATAGACAAGACCTACTCCTTGCTCAGAGAACTGGACTCAACACGCCCTATTCACCGCACAAGAATATATCTGACTAGTAATAATCGTAAAACCTATGTATTGATATCTCTCTGTTAGTGTGTCAAGTGGGTGTAAAGCGGCATAAACACAGCAGTGAAAAGCAGCTAAACCCCATTATAAAAATAAATTACTTTGAAACACCCATGAAACAAAGACAGTGAAAGAGAGAGAAATTCTTACACAATGCGTTCAGGGGCTGTGATGCAACCTGGATTGACCATATCTAGACCCACAGCTGGATGAGACATAACGGTGGACACTCTTGGGGCTGAGAGGTTTGGTGAGGTTGGGTGAGCAAACGCAGACCCTTTAAAGTAATACTGCATGATACCCATCGCATGGGTCCCAAATCTCCAGGTTCAAGGGCATCTTCCTACATCAAAAACATGCATGAGAAACCCAGAAGATGGTACACCGTGTGATGGGGAAAGGTTTCTAAAACGCACCTCATTTCTCATCGCCTTGTGCCCGGGTTCGCCATTCCAGCCGCTTTACTAGCAAGCTCCCTACTTGGAGCATCAGCACCTTTAACCTCCTGTTCCGTACAGGTTGCAATTTGTCCTGAGGATAAACGGGAAGACGTGGAACCAACGAGAGACTAGCTCTTGGTTTTGGGACAGGCACAGGTCACTCTATTTTCCCATCAGAAAGAAGAATTAACCACAGGCTCAGCCTGGCCCCCGGAACCAGAACAGGGCCTGAAGCCATTCTGCGATTTTGCCGCCAGCTCCCATAAAAACGAGTTGTAAAATGGAGGTTCAGGGCACTGCAATTCACAAACCTGCAGAGTTATAAATGATAACTCTCGTCCACAAATATATTGAGGGAAGGCAAAGAAGAGGATTTGAAATCAAGGCAGAATTGCAGGAAAGAGATTTCAGGAGGTAGATTCGAATCGCCTTTAAAGCACATGAAAAGCGGCAAAACGTTGACAATGATGCCCTTGGCCAAAAAGGGCGTATGCGTTTTTTCCTGAATATATTCAGGAAAAAACGCATACGCCCTTTTTGGCCAACCAAGCAACCTGGAAAGGCAAATCAGCGCTACAAACAAGTCTCGCTTCCCATTGGTCAAAAGGGCCATGCTGAAAAAAGTGTCAAAACCAGAAATGCAGGACAGGCCATGGAGAAATGGGAGCCTTGCTACACTGATGGGCGGGATGTAAATTGCCAACAGCCACTCTGGAGAAGTGTACGGTGAGTCCTGAAACATCTGAAAAACACAGCTTAGAGAGCATAGGGCACTTCCACTCATGGGGGTATGAATTGGGAAAATGAAAAATCAGCAAGACACAAGCACCCCAAAGTTTAGGGCTGCTCTGTTGACAAGGACCTCCACTTCATTCCACCTTAAATATCCCAGGAAAGAGAAAAATGGGTAAAGAAGTTGTGGTCCTTATGTACAATGGAATATCACTCAGCCATGAAATCAATGTCATAAGGCTAGTAGCAGCATGATGAGTGGATTTAGGTACGACGATTCTAAGTGAAATAAGTCACACAGAAAAGGACACTTCTCATAAGGTATCACTGATAGAGGGAATGTAAAAACCGTTACACTTGAACTGAATTACAAAACAGAACAGAGTCACACATGCAGAAAACACACTATGGCTGCTTAACGGGAAAGGTGAGGTGGGGTGATACATAAAACAAGGGTATCAAATTAGCTCAGATACCGTTCCATAAACCCAATATGTAATAGACAAGACCTACTCCTTGCTCAGAGAACTGGACTCAACACGCCCTACTCACCGCAGAAGATTATATCTGACTAGTAATAATCGTAAAACCTATGTATTGATATCTCTCTATTAGTGTGTCAAGTGGGTGTAAAGCGGCATAAACACAGCAGTGAAAAGCAGCTAAACCCCATTATAAAAATAAATTACTTTGAAACACCCATGAAACAAAGACAGTGAAAGAGAGAGAAATTCTTACACAATGCGTTCAGGGGCTGTGATGCAACCTGGATTGACCATATCTAGACTCACAGCTGGATCAGACATAAGGGTGGACACTCTTGGGGCTGAGAGGTTTGGTGAGGTTGGGTGAGCAAACGCAGACCCTTTAAAGTAATACTGCATGATACCCATCGCATGGGTCCCAAATCTCCAGGTTCAAGGGCATCTTCCTACATCAAAAACATGCATGAGAAACCCAGAAGATGGTACACCGTGTGATGGGGAAAGGTTTCTAAAACGCACCTCATTTCTCATCGCCTTGTGCCCGGGTTCGCCATTCCAGCCGCTTTACTAGCAAGCTCCCTACTTGGAGCATCAGCACCTTTAACCTCCTGTTCCGTACAGGTTGCAATTTGTCCTGAGGATAAACGGGAAGACGTGGAACCAACGAGAGACTAGCTCTTGGTGTTGGGACAGGCACAGGTCACTCTATTTTCCCATCAGAAAGAAGAATTAACCACAGGCTCAGCCTGGCCCCCGGAACCAGAACAGGGCCTGAAGCCATTCTGCGATTTTGCCGCCAGCTCCCATAAAAACGAGTTGTAAAATGGAGGTTCAGGGCACTGCAATTCACAAACCTGCAGAGTTATAAATGATAACTCTCGTCCACAAATATATTGAGGGAAGGCAAAGAAGAGGATTTGAAATCAAGGCAGAATTGCAGGAAAGAGATTTCAGGAGGTAGATTCGAATCGCCTTTAAAGCACATGAAAAGCGGCAAAACGTTGACAATGATGCCCTTGGCCAAAAAGGGCGTATGCGTTTTTTCCTGAATATATTCAGGAAAAAACGCATACGCCCTTTTTGGCCAACCAAGCAACCTGGAAAGGCAAATCAGCGCTACAAACAAGTCTCGCTTCCCATCGGTCAAAAGGGCCATGCTGAAAAAAGTGTCAAAACCAGAAATGCAGGACAGGCCATGGAGAAATGGGAGCCTTGCTACACTGATGGGCGGGATGTAAATTGCCAACAGCCACTCTGGAGAAGTGTACGGTGAGTCCTGAAACATCTGAAAAACACAGCTTAGAGAGCATAGGGCACTTCCACTCATGGGGGTATGAATTGGGAAAATGAAAAATCAGCAAGACACAAGCACCCCAAAGTTTAGGGCTGCTCTGTTGACAAGGACCTCCACTTCATTCCACCTTAAATATCCCAGGAAAGAGAAAAATGGGTAAAGAAGTTGTGGTCCTTATGTACAATGGAATATCACTCAGCCATGAAATCAATGTCATAAGGCTAGTAGCAGCATGATGAGTGGATTTAGGTACGACGATTCTAAGTGAAATAAGTCACACAGAAAAGGACACTTCTCATAAGGTATCACTGATAGAGGGAATGTAAAAACCGTTACACTTGAACTGAATTACAAAACAGAACAGAGTCACACATGCAGAAAACACACTATGGCTGCTTAACGGGAAAGGTGAGGTGGGGTGATACATAAAACAAGGGTATCAAATTAGCTCAGATACCGTTCCATAAACCCAATATGTAATAGACAAGACCTACCCCTTGCTCAGAGAACTGGACTCAACACGCCCTACTCACCGCACAAGATTATATCTGACTAGTAATAATCGTAAAACCTATGTATTGATATCTCTCTGTTAGTGTGTCAAGTGGGTGTAAAGCGGCATAAACACAGCAGTGAAAAGCAGCTAAACCCCATTATAAAAATAAATTACTTTGAAACACCCATGAAACAAAGACAGTGAAAGAGAGAGAAATTCTTACACAATGCGTTCAGGGGCTGTGATGCAACCTGGATTGACCATATCTAGACTCACAGCTGGATCAGACATAAGGGTGGACACTCTTGGGGCTGAGAGGTTTGGTGAGGTTGGGTGAGCAAACGCAGACCCTTTAAAGTAATACTGCATGATACCCATCGCATGGGTCCCAAATCTCCAGGTTCAAGGGCATCTTCCTACATCAAAAACATGCATGAGAAACCCAGAAGATGGTACACCGTGTGATGGGGAAAGGTTTCTAAAACGCACCTCATTTCTCATCGCCTTGTGCCCGGGTTCGCCATTCCAGCCGCTTTACTAGCAAGCTCCCTACTTGGAGCATCAGCACCTTTAACCTCCTGTTCCGTACAGGTTGCAATTTGTCCTGAGGATAAACGGGAAGACGTGGAACCAACGAGAGACTAGCTCTTGGTGTTGGGACAGGCACAGGTCACTCTATTTTCCCATCAGAAAGAAGAATTAACCACAGGCTCAGCCTGGCCCCGGGGACCAGAACAGGGCCTGAAGCCATTCTGCGATTTTGCCGCCAGCTCCCATAAAAACGAGTTGTAAAATGGAGGTTCAGGGCACTGCAATTCACAAACCTGCAGAGTTATAAATGATAACTCTCGTCCACAAATATATTGAGGGAAGGCAAAGAAGAGGATTTGAAATCAAGGCAGAATTGCAGGAAAGAGATTTCAGGAGGTAGATTCGAATCGCCTTTAAAGCACATGAAAAGCGGCAAAACGTTGACAATGATGCCCTTGGCCAAAAAGGGCGTATGCGTTTTTTCCTGAATATATTCAGGAAAAAACGCATACGCCCTTTTTGGCCAACCAAGCAACCTGGAAAGGCAAATCAGCGCTACAAACAAGTCTCGCTTCCCATCGGTCAAAAGGGCCATGCTGAAAAAAGTGTCAAAACCAGAAATGCAGGACAGGCCATGGAGAAATGGGAGCCTTGCTACACTGATGGGCGGGATGTAAATTCCCAACAGCCACTCTGGAGAAGTGTACGGTGAGTCCTGAAACATCTGAAAAACACAGCTTAGAGAGCATAGGGCACTTCCACTCATGGGGGTATGAATTGGGAAAATGAAAAATCAGCAAGACACAAGCACCCCAAAGTTTAGGGCTGCTCTAATGACAAGGACCTACACTTCATTCCACCTTAAATATCCCAGGAAAGAGAAAAATGGGTAAAGAAGTTGTGGTCCTTATGTACAATGGAATATCACTCAGCCATGAAATCAATGTCATAAGGCTAGTAGCAGCATGATGAGTGGATTTAGGAACGACGATTCTAAGTGAAATAAGTCACACAGAAAAGGACACTTCTCATAAGGTATCACTGATAGAGGGAATGTAAAAACCGTTACACTTGAACTGAATTACAAAACAGAACAGAGTCACACATGCAGAAAACACACTATGGCTGCTTAACGGGAAAGGTGAGGTGGGGTGATACATAAAACAAGGGTATCAAATTAGCTCAGATACCGTTCCATAAACCCAATATGTAATAGACAAGACCTACTCCTTGCTCAGAGAACTGGACTCAACACGCCCTATTCACTGCACAAGAATATATCTGACTAGTAATAATCGTAAAACCTATGTATTGATATCTCTCTGTTAGTGTGTCAAGTGGGTGTAAAGCGGCATAAACACAGCAGTGAAAAGCAGCTAAACCCCATTATAAAAATAAATTACTTTGAAACACCCATGAAACAAAGACAGTGAAAGAGAGAGAAATTCTTACACAATGCGTTCAGGGGCTGTGATGCAACCTGTATTGACCATATCTAGACTCACAGCTGGATCAGACATAAGGGTGGACACTCTTGGGGCTGAGAGGTTTGGTGAGGTTGGGTGAGCAAACGCAGACCCTTTAAAGTAATACTGCATGATACCCATCGCATGGGTCCCAAATCTCCAGGTTCAAGGGCATCTTCCTACATCAAAAACATGCATGAGAAACCCAGAAGATGGTACACCGTGTGATGGGGAAAGGTTTCTAAAACGCACCTCATTTCTCATCGCCTTGTGCCCGGGTTCGCCATTCCAGCCGCTTTACTAGCAAGCTCCCTACTTGGAGCATCAGCACCTTTAACCTCCTGTTCCGTACAGGTTGCAATTTGTCCTGAGGATAAACGGGAAGACGTGGAACCAACGAGAGACTAGCTCTTGGTGTTGGGACAGGCACAGGTCACTCTATTTTCCCATCAGAAAGAAGAATTAACCACAGGCTCAGCCTGCCCCCCGGAACCAGAACAGGGCCTGAAGCCATTCTGCGATTTTGCCGCCAGCTCCCATAAAAACGAGTTGTAAAATGGAGGTTCAGGGCACTGCAATTCACAAACCTGCAGAGTTATAAATGATAACTCTCGTCCACAAATATATTGAGGGAAGGCAAAGAAGAGGATTTGAAATCAAGGCAGAATTGCAGGAAAGAGATTTCAGGAGGTAGATTCGAATCGCCTTTAAAGCACATGAAAAGCGGCAAAACGTTGACAATGATGCCCTTGGCCAAAAAGGGCGTATGCGTTTTTTCCTGAATATATTCAGGAAAAAACGCATACGCCCTTTTTGGCCAACCAAGCAACCTGGAAAGGCAAATCAGCGCTACAAACAAGTCTCGCTTCCCATCGGTCAAAAGGGCCATGCTGAAAAAAGTGTCAAAACCAGAAATGCAGGACAGGCCATGGAGAAATGGGAGCCTTGCTACACTGATGGGCGGGATGTAAATTGCCAACAGCCACTCTGGAGAAGTGTACGGTGAGTCCTGAAACATCTGAAAAACACAGCTTAGAGAGCATAGGGCACTTCCACTCATGGGGGTATGAATTGGGAAAATGAAAAATCAGCAAGACACAAGCACCCCAAAGTTTAGGGCTGCTCTGTTGACAAGGACCTCCACTTCATTCCACCTTAAATATCCCAGGAAAGAGAAAAATGGGTAAAGAAGTTGTGGTCCTTATGTACAATGGAATATCACTCAGCCATGAAATCAATGTCATAAGGCTAGTAGCAGCATGATGAGTGGATTTAGGAACGACGATTCTAAGTGAAATAA
The DNA here is from genome assembly GCF_965194805.1 of Balaenoptera borealis. NCBI lineage: Eukaryota > Metazoa > Chordata > Mammalia > Artiodactyla > Balaenopteridae > Balaenoptera > Balaenoptera borealis. The sequence goes on from NW_028123883.1 coordinate 662,252, forward strand.
GTCACACAGAAAAGGACACTTCTCATAAGGTATCACTGATAGAGGGAATGTAAAAACCGTTACACTTGAACTGAATTACAAAACAGAACAGAGTCACACATGCAGAAAACACACTATGGCTGCTTAACGGGAAAGGTGAGGTGGGGTGATACATAAAACAAGGGTATCAAATTAGCTCAGATACCGTTCCATAAACCCAATATGTAATAGACAAGACCTACTCCTTGCTCAGAGAACTGGACTCAACACGCCCTATTCACCGCACAAGAATATATCTGACTAGTAATAATCGTAAAACCTATGTATTGATATCTCTCTGTTAGTGTGTCAAGTGGGAGTAAAGCGGCATAAACACAGCAGTGAAAAGCAGCTAAACCCCATTATAAAAATAAATTACTTTGAAACACCCATGAAACAAAGACAGTGAAAGAGAGAGAAATTCTTACACAATGCGTTCAGGGGCTGTGATGCAACCTGGATTGACCATATCTAGACTCACAGCTGGATCAGACATAAGGGTGGACACTCTTGGGGCTGAGAGGTTTGGTGAGGTTGGGTGAGCAAACGCAGACCCTTTAAAGTAATACTGCATGATACCCATCGCATGGGTCCCAAATCTCCAGGTTCAAGGGCATCTTCCTACATCAAAAACATGCATGAGAAACCCAGAAGATGGTACACCGTGTGATGGGGAAAGGTTTCTAAAACGCACCTCATTTCTCATCGCCTTGTGCCCGGGTTCGCCATTCCAGCCGCTTTACTAGCAAGCTCCCTACTTGGAGCATCAGCACCTTTAACCTCCTGTTCCGTACAGGTTGCAATTTGTCCTGAGGATAAACGGGAAGACGTGGAACCAACGAGAGACTAGCTCTTGGTGTTGGGACAGGCACAGGTCACTCTATTTTCCCATCAGAAAGAAGAATTAACCACAGGCTCAGCCTGCCCCCCGGAACCAGAACAGGGCCTGAAGCCATTCTGCGATTTTGCCGCCAGCTCCCATAAAAACGAGTTGTAAAATGGAGGTTCAGGGCACTGCAATTCACAAACCTGCAGAGTTATAAATGATAACTCTCGTCCACAAATATATTGAGGGAAGGCAAAGAAGAGGATTTGAAATCAAGGCAGAATTGCAGGAAAGAGATTTCAGGAGGTAGATTCGAATCGCCTTTAAAGCACATGAAAAGCGGCAAAACGTTGACAATGATGCCCTTGGCCAAAAAGGGCGTATGCGTTTTTTCCTGAATATATTCAGGAAAAAACGCATACGCCCTTTTTGGCCAACCAAGCAACCTGGAAAGGCAAATCAGCGCTACAAACAAGTCTCGCTTCCCATCGGTCAAAAGGGCCATGCTGAAAAAAGTGTCAAAACCAGAAATGCAGGACAGGCCATGGAGAAATGGGAGCCTTGCTACACTGATGGGCGGGATGTAAATTGCCAACAGCCACTCTGGAGAAGTGTACGGTGAGTCCTGAAACATCTGAAAAACACAGCTTAGAGAGCATAGGGCACTTCCACTCATGGGGGTATGAATTGGGAAAATGAAAAATCAGCAAGACACAAGCACCCCAAAGTTTAGGGCTGCTCTGTTGACAAGGACCTCCACTTCATTCCACCTTAAATATCCCAGGAAAGAGAAAAATGGGTAAAGAAGTTGTGGTCCTTATGTACAATGGAATATCACTCAGCCATGAAATCAATGTCATAAGGCTAGTAGCAGCATGATGAGTGGATTTAGGTACGACGATTCTAAGTGAAATAAGTCACACAGAAAAGGACACTTCTCATAAGGTATCACTGATAGAGGGAATGTAAAAACCGTTACACTTGAACTGAATTACAAAACAGAACAGAGTCACACATGCAGAAAACACACTATGGCTGCTTAACGGGAAAGGTGAGGTGGGGTGATACATAAAACAAGGGTATCAAATTAGCTCAGATACCGTTCCATAAACCCAATATGTAATAGACAAGACCTACTCCTTGCTCAGAGAACTGGACTCAACACGCCCTATTCACCGCACAAGATTATATCTGACTAGTAATAATCGTAAAGCCTATGTATTGATATCTCTCTGTTAGTGTGTCAAGTGGGTGTAAAGCGGCATAAACACAGCCGTGAAAAGCAGCTAAACCCCATTATGAAAATAAATTACTTTGAAAAACCCATGAAACAAAGACAGTGAACGAGAGAGGAATTCTTACACAATGCGTTCAGGGGCTGTGATGCAACCTGGATTGACCATATCTAGACCCACAGCTGGATGAGACATAAGGGTGGACACTCTTGGGGCTGAGAGGTTTGGTGAGGTTGGGTGAGCAAACGCAGACCCTTTAAAGTAATACTGCATGGTACCCATCGCATGGGTCCCAAATCTCCAGCTTCAAGGGCATCTTCCTACATCAAAAACATGCATGAGAAACCCAGAAGATGGTACACAGTGTGATGGGGAAAGGTTTCTAAAAAGCACCTCATTTCTCATCGCCTTGTGCCCGGGTTCGCCATTCCAACTGCTTTACTAGCAAGCTCCCTACTTGGAGCATCAGCACCTTTAACCTCCTGTTCCGTACAGGTTGCAATTTGTCCTGAGGATAAACGGGAAGACGTGGAACCAACGAGAGACTAGCTCTTGGTGTTGGGACAGGCACAGGTCACTCTATTTTCCCATCAGAAAGAAGAATTAACCACAGGCTCAGCCTGCCCCCCGGAACCAGAACAGGACCTGAAGCCATTCTGCGATTTTGCCGCCAGCTCCCATAAAAACGAGTTGTAAAATGGAGGTTCAGGGCACTGCAATTCACAAACCTGCAGAGTTATAAATGATAACTCTCGTCCACAAATATATTGAGGGAAGGCAAAGAAGAGGATTTGAAATCAAGGCAGAATTGCAGGAAAGAGATTTCAGGAGGTAGATTCGAATCGCCTTTAAAGCACATGAAAAGCGGCAAAACGTTGACAATGATGCCCTTGGCCAAAAAGGGCGTATGCGTTTTTTCCTGAATATATTCAGGAAAAAACGCATACGCCCTTTTTGGCCAACCAAGCAACCTGGAAAGGCAAATCAGCGCTACAAACAAGTCTCGCTTCCCATCGGTCAAAAGGGCCATGCTGAAAAAAGTGTCAAAACCAGAAATGCAGGACAGGCCATGGAGAAATGGGAGCCTTGCTACACTGATGGGCGGGATGTAAATTGCCAACAGCCACTCTGGAGAAGTGTACGGTGAGTCCTGAAACATCTGAAAAACACAGCTTAGAGAGCATAGGGCACTTCCACTCATGGGGGTATGAATTGGGAAAATGAAAAATCAGCAAGACACAAGCACCCCAAAGTTTAGGGCTGCTCTGTTGACAAGGACCTCCACTTCATTCCACCTTAAATATCCCAGGAAAGAGAAAAATGGGTAAAGAAGTTGTGGTCCTTATGTACAATGGAATATCACTCAGCCATGAAATCAATGTCATAAGGCTAGTAGCAGCATGATGAGTGGATTTAGGAACGACGATTCTAAGTGAAATAAGTCACACAGAAAAGGACACTTCTCATAAGGTATCACTGATAGAGGGAATGTAAAAACCGTTACACTTGAACTGAATTACAAAACAGAACAGAGTCACACATGCAGAAAACACACTATGGCTGCTTAACGGGAAAGGTGAGGTGGGGTGATACATAAAACAAGGGTATCAAATTAGCTCAGATACCGTTCCATAAACCCAATATGTAATAGACAAGACCTACTCCTTGCTCAGAGAACTGGACTCAACACGCCCTATTCACCGCACAAGATTATATCTGACTAGTAATAATCGTAAAGCCTATGTATTGATATCTCTCTGTTAGTGTGTCAAGTGGGTGTAAAGCGGCATAAACACAGCCGTGAAAAGCAGCTAAACCCCATTATGAAAATAAATTACTTTGAAAAACCCATGAAACAAAGACAGTGAACGAGAGAGGAATTCTTACACAATGCGTTCAGGGGCTGTGATGCAACCTGGATTGACCATATCTAGACCCACAGCTGGATGAGACATAAGGGTGGACACTCTTGGGGCTGAGAGGTTTGGTGAGGTTGGGTGAGCAAACGCAGACCCTTTAAAGTAATACTGCATGGTACCCATCGCATGGGTCCCAAATCTCCAGCTTCAAGGGCATCTTCCTACATCAAAAACATGCATGAGAAACCCAGAAGATGGTACACAGTGTGATGGGGAAAGGTTTCTAAAAAGCACCTCATTTCTCATCGCCTTGTGCCCGGGTTCGCCATTCCAACCGCTTTACTAGCAAGCTCCCTACTTGGAGCATCAGCACCTTTAACCTCCTGTTCCGTACAGGTTGCAATTTGTCCTGAGGATAAACGGGAAGACGTGGAACCAACGAGAGACTAGCTCTTGGTGTTGGGACAGGCACAGGTCACTCTATTTTCCCATCAGAAAGAAGAATTAACCACAGGCTCAGCCTGCCCCCCGGAACCAGAACAGGACCTGAAGCCATTCTGCGATTTTGCCGCCAGCTCCCATAAAAACGAGTTGTAAAATGGAGGTTCAGGGCACTGCAATTCACAAACCTGCAGAGTTATAAATGATAACTCTCGTCCACAAATATATTGAGGGAAGGCAAAGAAGAGGATTTGAAATCAAGGCAGAATTGCAGGAAAGAGATTTCAGGAGGTAGATTCGAATCGCCTTTAAAGCACATGAAAAGCGGCAAAACGTTGACAATGATGCCCTTGGCCAAAAAGGGCGTATGCGTTTTTTCCTGAATATATTCAGGAAAAAACGCATACGCCCTTTTTGGCCAACCAAGCAACCTGGAAAGGCAAATCAGCGCTACAAACAAGTCTCGCTTCCCATCGGTCAAAAGGGCCATGCTGAAAAAAGTGTCAAAACCAGAAATGCAGGACAGGCCATGGAGAAATGGGAGCCTTGCTACACTGATGGGCGGGATGTAAATTGCCAACAGCCACTCTGGAGAAGTGTACGGTGAGTCCTGAAACATCTGAAAAACACAGCTTAGAGAGCATAGGGCACTTCCACTCATGGGGGTATGAATTGGGAAAATGAAAAATCAGCAAGACACAAGCACCCCAAAGTTTAGGGCTGCTCTGTTGACAAGGACCTCCACTTCATTCCACCTTAAATATCCCAGGAAAGAGAAAAATGGGTAAAGAAGTTGTGGTCCTTATGTACAATGGAATATCACTCAGCCATGAAATCAATGTCATAAGGCTAGTAGCAGCATGATGAGTGGATTTAGGAACGACGATTCTAAGTGAAATAAGTCACACAGAAAAGGACACTTCTCATAAGGTATCACTGATAGAGGGAATGTAAAAACCGTTACACTTGAACTGAATTACAAAACAGAACAGAGTCACACATGCAGAAAACACACTATGGCTGCTTAACGGGAAAGGTGAGGTGGGGTGATACATAAAACAAGGGTATCAAATTAGCTCAGATACCGTTCCATAAACCCAATATGTAATAGACAAGACCTACTCCTTGCTCAGAGAACTGGACTCAACACGCCCTATTCACCGCACAAGAATATATCTGACTAGTAATAATCGTAAAACCTATGTATTGATATCTCTCTGTTAGTGTGTCAAGTGGGTGTAAAGCGGCATAAACACAGCAGTGAAAAGCAGCTAAACCCCATTATAAAAATAAATTACTTTGAAACACCCATGAAACAAAGACAGTGAAAGAGAGAGAAATTCTTACACAATGCGTTCAGGGGCTGTGATGCAACCTGGATTGACCATATCTAGACTCACAGCTGGATCAGACATAAGGGTGGACACTCTTGGGGCTGAGAGGTTTGGTGAGGTTGGGTGAGCAAACGCAGACCCTTTAAAGTAATACTGCATGATACCCATCGCATGGGTCCCAAATCTCCAGGTTCAAGGGCATCTTCCTACATCAAAAACATGCATGAGAAACCCAGAAGATGGTACACCGTGTGATGGGGAAAGGTTTCTAAAACGCACCTCATTTCTCATCGCCTTGTGCCCGGGTTCGCCATTCCAGCCGCTTTACTAGCAAGCTCCCTACTTGGAGCATCAGCACCTTTAACCTCCTGTTCCGTACAGGTTGCAATTTGTCCTGAGGATAAACGGGAAGACGTGGAACCAACGAGAGACTAGCTCTTGGTGTTGGGACAGGCACAGGTCACTCTATTTTCCCATCAGAAAGAAGAATTAACCACAGGCTCAGCCTGCCCCCCGGAACCAGAACAGGGCCTGAAGCCATTCTGCGATTTTGCGGCCAGCTCCCATAAAAACGAGTTGTAAAATGGAGGTTCAGGGCACTGCAATTCACAAACCTGCAGAGTTATAAATGATAACTCTCGTCCACAAATATATTGAGGGAAGGCAAAGAAGAGGATTTGAAATCAAGGCAGAATTGCAGGAAAGAGATTTCAGGAGGTAGATTCGAATCGCCTTTAAAGCACATGAAAAGCGGCAAAACGTTGACAATGATGCCCTTGGCCAAAAAGGGCGTATGCGTTTTTTCCTGAATATATTCAGGAAAAAACGCATACGCCCTTTTTGGCCAACCAAGCAACCTGGAAAGGCAAATCAGCGCTACAAAGAAGTCTCGCTTCCCATCGGTCAAAAGGGCCATGCTGAAAAAAGTGTCAAAACCAGAAATGCAGGACAGGCCATGGAGAAATGGGAGCCTTGCTACACTGATGGGCGGGATGTAAATTGCCAACAGCCACTCTGGAGAAGTGTACGGTGAGTCCTGAAACATCTGAAAAACACAGCTTAGAGAGCATAGGGCACTTCCACTCATGGGGGTATGAATTGGGAAAATGAAAAATCAGCAAGACACAAGCACCCCAAAGTTTAGGGCTGCTCTGTTGACAAGGACCTCCACTTCATTCCACCTTAAATATCCCAGGAAAGAGAAAAATGGGTAAAGAAGTTGTGGTCCTTATGTACAATGGAATATCACTCAGCCATGAAATCAATGTCATAAGGCTAGTAGCAGCATGATGAGTGGATTTAGGAACGACGATTCTAAGTGAAATAAGTCACACAGAAAAGGACACTTCTCATAAGGTATCACTGATAGAGGGAATGTAAAAACCGTTACACTTGAACTGAATTACAAAACAGAACAGAGTCACACATGCAGAAAACACACTATGGCTGCTTAACGGGAAAGGTGAGGTGGGGTGATACATAAAACAAGGGTATCAAATTAGCTCAGATACCGTTCCATAAACCCAATATGTAATAGACAAGACCTACTCCTTGCTCAGAGAACTGGACTCAACACGCCCTATTCACCGCACAAGATTATATCTGACTAGTAATAATCGTAAAGCCTATGTATTGATATCTCTCTGTTAGTGTGTCAAGTGGGTGTAAAGCGGCATAAACACAGCCGTGAAAAGAAGCTAAACCCCATTATGAAAATAAATTACTTTGAAAAACCCATGAAACAAAGACAGTGAACGAGAGAGGAATTCTTACACAATGCGTTCAGGGGCTGTGATGCAACCTGGATTGACCATATCTAGACCCACAGCTGGATGAGACATAAGGGTGGACACTCTTGGGGCTGAGAGGTTTGGTGAGGTTGGGTGAGCAAACGCAGACCCTTTAAAGTAATACTGCATGGTACCCATCGCATGGGTCCCAAATCTCCAGCTTCAAGGGCATCTTCCTACATCAAAAACATGCATGAGAAACCCAGAAGATGGTACACAGTGTGATGGGGAAAGGTTTCTAAAAAGCACCTCATTTCTCATCGCCTTGTGCCCGGGTTCGCCATTCCAGCCGCTTTACTAGCAAGCTCCCTACTTGGAGCATCAGCACCTTTAACCTCCTGTTCCGTACAGGTTGCAATTTGTCCTGAGGATAAACGGGAAGACGTGGAACCAACGAGAGACTAGCTCTTGGTGTTGGGACAGGCACAGGTCACTCTATTTTCCCATCAGAAAGAAGAATTAACCACAGGCTCAGCCTGCCCCCCGGAACCAGAACAGGACCTGAAGCCATTCTGCGATTTTGCCGCCAGCTCCCATAAAAACGAGTTGTAAAATGGAGGTTCAGGGCACTGCAATTCACAAACCTGCAGAGTTATAAATGATAACTCTCGTCCACAAATATATTGAGGGAAGGCAAAGAAGAGGATTTGAAATCAAGGCAGAATTGCAGGAAAGAGATTTCAGGAGGTAGATTCGAATTGCATTTAAAGCACATGAAAAGCGGCAAAACGTTGACAATGATGCCCTTGGCCAAAAAGGGCGTATGCGTTTTTTCCTGAATATATTCAGGAAAAAACGCATACGCCCTTTTTGGCCAACCAAGCAACCTGGAAAGGCAAATCAGCGCTACAAACAAGTCTCGCTTCCCATCGGTCAAAAGGGCTATGCTGAAAAAAGTGTCAAAACCAGAAATGCAGGACAGGCCATGGAGAAATGGGAGCCTTGCTACACTGATGGGCGGGATGTAAATTGCCAACAGCCACTCTGGAGAAGTGTACGGTGAGTCCTGAAACATCTGAAAAACACAGCTTAGAGAGCATAGGGCACTTCCACTCATGGGGGTATGAATTGGGAAAATGAAAAATCAGCAAGACACAAGCACCCCAAAGTTTAGGGCTGCTCTGTTGACAAGGACCTCCACTTCATTCCACCTTAAATATCCCAGGAAAGAGAAAAATGGGTAAAGAAGTTGTGGTCCTTATGTACAATGGAAGACCACTCAGCCATGAAATCAATGTCATAAGGCTAGTAGCAGCATGATGAGTGGATTTAGGTACGACGATTCTAAGTGAAATAAGTCACACAGAAAAGGACACTTCTCATAAGGTATCACTGATAGAGGGAATGTAAAAACCGTTACACTTGAACTGAATTACAAAACAGAACAGAGTCACACATGCAGAAAACACACTATGGCTGCTTAACGGGAAAGGTGAGGTGGGGTGATACATAAAACAAGGGTATCAAATTAGCTCAGATACCATTCCATAAACCCAATATGTAATAGACAAGACCTACTCCTTGCTCAGAGAACTGGACTCAACACGCCCTATTCACCGCACAAGAATATATCTGACTAATAATAATCGTAAAACCTATGTATTGATATCTCTCTGTTAGTGTGTCAAGTGGGTGTAAAGCGGCATAAACACAGCAGTGAAAAGCAGCTAAACCCCATTATAAAAATAAATTACTTTGAAACACCCATGAAACAAAGACAGTGAAAGAGAGAGAAATTCTTACACAATGCGTTCAGGGGCTGTGATGCAACCTGGATTGACCATATCTAGACTCACAGCTGGATCAGACATAAGGGTGGACACTCTTGGGGCTGAGAGGTTTGGTGAGGTTGGGTGAGCAAACGCAGACCCTTTAAAGCAATACTGCATGGTACCCATCGCATGGGTCCCAAATCTCCAGGTTCAAGGGCATCTTCCTACATCAAAAACATGCATGAGAAACCCAGAAGATGGTACACCGTGTGATGGGGAAAGGTTTCTAAAATGCACCTCATTTCTCATCGCCTTGTGCCCGGGTTCGCCATTCCAGCCGCTTTACTAGCAAGCTCCCTACTTGGAGCATCAGCACCTTTAACCTCCTGTTCCGTACAGGTTGCAATTTGTCCTGAGGATAAACGGGAAGACATGGAACCAACGAGAGACTAGCTCTTGGTGTTGGGACAGGCACAGGTCACTCTATTTTCCCATCAGAAAGAAGAATTAACCACAGGCTCAGCCTGCCCCCCGGAACCAGAACAGGGCCTGAAGCCATTCTGCGATTTTGCCGCCAGCTCCCATAAAAACGAGTTGTAAAATGGAGGTTCAGGGCACTGCAATTCACAAACCTGCAGAGTTATAAATGATAACTCTCGTCCACAAATATATTGAGGGAAGGCAAAGAAGAGGATTTGAAATCAAGGCAGAATTGCAGGAAAGAGATTTCAGGAGGTAGATTCGAATCGCCTTTAAAGCACATGAAAAGCGGCAAAACGTTGACAATGATGCCCTTGGCCAAAAAGGGCGTATGCGTTTTTTCCTGAATATATTCAGGAAAAAACGCATACGCCCTTTTTGGCCAACCAAGCAACCTGGAAAGGCAAATCAGCGCTACAAACAAGTCTCGCTTCCCATCGGTCAAAAGGGCCATGCTGAAAAAAGTGTCAAAACCAGAAATGCAGGACAGGCCATGGAGAAATGGGAGCCTTGCTACACTGATGGGTGGGATGTAAATTGCCAACAGCCACTCTGGAGAAGTGTACGGTGAGTCCTGAAACATCTGAAAAACACAGCTTAGAGAGCATAGGGCACTTCCACTCATGGGGGTATGAATTGGGAAAATGAAAAATCAGCAAGACACAAGCACCCCAAAGTTTAGGGCTGCTCTGTTGACAAGGACCTCCACTTCATTCCACCTTAAATATCCCAGGAAAGAGAAAAATGGGTAAAGAAGTTGTGGTCCTTATGTACAATGGAATATCACTCAGCCATGAAATCAATGTCATAAGGCTAGTAGCAGCATGATGAGTGGATTTAGGAACGACGATTCTAAGTGAAATAAGTCACACAGAAAAGGACACTTCTCATAAGGTATCACTGATAGAGGGAATGTAAAAACCGTTACACTTGAACTGAATTACAAAACAGAACAGAGTCACACATGCAGAAAACACACTATGGCTGCTTAACGGGAAAGGTGAGGTGGGGTGATACATAAAACAAGGGTATCAAATTAGCTCAGATACCGTTCCATAAACCCAATATGTAATAGACAAGACCTACTTCTTGCTCAGAGAACTGGACTCAACACGCCCTATTCACCGCACAAGAATATATCTGACTAGTAATAATCGTAAAACCTATGTATTGATATCTCTCTGATAGTGTGTCAAGTGGGTGTAAAGCGGCATAAACACAGCAGTGAAAAGCAGCTAAACCCCATTATAAAAATAAATTACTTTGAAACACCCATGAAACAAAGACAGTGAAAGAGAGAGAAATTCTTACACAATGCGTTCAGGGGCTGTGATGCAACCTGGATTGACCATATCTAGACTCACAGCTGGATCAGACATAAGGGTGGACACTCTTGGGGCTGAGAGGTTTGGTGAGGTTGGGTGAGCAAACGCAGACCCTTTAAAGTAATACTGCATGATACCCATCGCATGGGTCCCAAATCTCCAGGTTCAAGGGCATCTTCCTACATCAAAAACATGCATGAGAAACCCAGAAGATGGTACACCGTGTGATGGGGAAAGGTTTCTAAAACGCACCTCATTTCTCATCGCCTTGTGCCCGGGTTCGCCATTCCAGCCGCTTTACTAGCAAGCTCCCTACTTGGAGCATCAGCACCTTTAACCTCCTGTTCCGTACAGGTTGCAATTTGTCCTGAGGATAAACGGGAAGACGTGGAACCAACGAGAGACTAGCTCTTGGTGTTGGGACAGGCACAGGTCACTCTATTTTCCCATCAGAAAGAAGAATTAACCACAGGCTCAGCCTGCCCCCCGGAACCAGAACAGGGCCTGAAGCCATTCTGCGATTTTGCCGCCAGCTCCCATAAAAACGAGTTGTAAAATGGAGGTTCAGGGCACTGCAATTCACAAACCTGCAGAGTTATAAATGATAACTCTCGTCCACAAATATATTGAGGGAAGGCAAAGAAGAGGATTTGAAATCAAGGCAGAATTGCAGGAAAGAGATTTCAGGAGGTAGATTCGAATCGCCTTTAAAGCACATGAAAAGCGGCAAAACGTTGACAATGATGCCCTTGGCCAAAAAGGGCGTATGCGTTTTTTCCTGAATATATTCAGGAAAAAACGCATACGCCCTTTTTGGCCAACCAAGCAACCTGGAAAGGCAAATCAGCGCTACAAACAAGTCTCGCTTCCCATCGGTCAAAAGGGCCATGCTGAAAAAAGTGTCAAAACCAGAAATGCAGGACAGGCCATGGAGAAATGGGAGCCTTGCTACACTGATGGGCGGGATGTAAATTGCCAACAGCCACTCTGGAGAAGTGTACGGTGAGTCCTGAAACATCTGAAAAACACAGCTTAGAGAGCATAGGGCACTTCCACTCATGGGGGTATGAATTGGGAAAATGAAAAATCAGCAAGACACAAGCACCCCAAAGTTTAGGGCTGCTCTGTTGACAAGGACCTCCACTTCATTCCACCTTAAATATCCCAGGAAAGAGAAAAATGGGTAAAGAAGTTGTGGTCCTTATGTACAATGGAATATCACTCAGCCATGAAATCAATGTCATAAGGCTAGTAGCAGCATGATGAGTGGATTTAGGAACGACGATTCTAAGTGAAATAAGTCACACAGAAAAGGACACTTCTCATAAGGTATCACTGATAGAGGGAATGTAAAAACCGTTACACTTGAACTGAATTACAAAACAGAACAGAGTCACACATGCAGAAAACACACTATGGCTGCTTAACGGGAAAGGTGAGGTGGGGTGATACATAAAACAAGGGTATCAAATTAGCTCAGATACCGTTCCATAAACCCAATATGTAATAGACAAGACCTACTCCTTGCTCAGAGAACTGGACTCAACACGCCCTATTCACCGCACAAGAATATATCTGACTAGTAATAATCGTAAAACCTATGTATTGATATCTCTCTGATAGTGTGTCAAGTGGGTGTAAAGCGGCATAAACACAGCAGTGAAAAGCAGCTAAACCCCATTATAAAAATAAATTACTTTGAAACACCCATGAAACAAAGACAGTGAAAGAGAGAGAAATTCTTACACAATGCGTTCAGGGGCTGTGATGCAACCTGGATTGACCATATCTAGACTCACAGCTGGATCAGACATAAGGGTGGACACTCTTGGGGCTGAGAGGTTTGGTGAGGTTGGGTGAGCAAACGCAGACCCTTTAAAGTAATACTGCATGATACCCATCGCATGGGTCCCAAATCTCCAGGTTCAAGGGCATCTTCCTACATCAAAAACATGCATGAGAAACCCAGAAGATGGTACACCGTGTGATGGGGAAAGGTTTCTAAAACGCACCTCATTTCTCATCGCCTTGTGCCCGGGTTCGCCATTCCAGCCGCTTTACTAGCAAGCTCCCTACTTGGAGCATCAGCACCTTTAACCTCCTGTTCCGTACAGGTTGCAATTTGTCCTGAGGATAAACGGGAAGACGTGGAACCAACGAGAGACTAGCTCTTGGTGTTGGGACAGGCACAGGTCACTCTATTTTCCCATCAGAAAGAAGAATTAACCACAGGCTCAGCCTGCCCCCCGGAACCAGAACAGGGCCTGAAGCCATTCTGCGATTTTGCCGCCAGCTCCCATAAAAACGAGTTGTAAAATGGAGGTTCAGGGCACTGCAATTCACAAACCTGCAGAGTTATAAATGATAACTCTCGTCCACAAATATATTGAGGGAAGGCAAAGAAGAGGATTTGAAATCAAGGCAGAATTGCAGGAAAGAGATTTCAGGAGGTAGATTCGAATCGCCTTTAAAGCACATGAAAAGCGGCAAAACGTTGACAATGATGCCCTTGGCCAAAAAGGGCGTATGCGTTTTTTCCTGAATATATTCAGGAAAAAACGCATACGCCCTTTTTGGCCAACCAAGCAACCTGGAAAGGCAAATCAGCGCTACAAAGAAGTCTCGCTTCCCATCGGTCAAAAGGGCCATGCTGAAAAAAGTGTCAAAACCAGAAATGCAGGACAGGCCATGGAGAAATGGGAGCCTTGCTACACTGATGGGCGGGATGTAAATTGCCAACAGCCACTCTGGAGAAGTGTACGGTGAGTCCTGAAACATCTGAAAAACACAGCTTAGAGAGCATAGGGCACTTCCACTCATGGGGGTATGAATTGGGAAAATGAAAAATCAGCAAGACACAAGCACCCCAAAGTTTAGGGCTGCTCTGTTGACAAGGACCTCCACTTCATTCCACCTTAAATATCCCAGGAAAGAGAAAAATGGGTAAAGAAGTTGTGGTCCTTATGTACAATGGAATATCACTCAGCCATGAAATCAATGTCATAAGGCTAGTAGCAGCATGATGAGTGGATTTAGGTACGACGATTCTAAGTGAAATAAGTCACACAGAAAAGGACACTTCTCATAAGGTATCACTGATAGAGGGAATGTAAAAACCGTTACACTTGAACTGAATTACAAAACAGAACAGAGTCACACATGCAGAAAACACACTATGGCTGCTTAACGGGAAAGGTGAGGTGGGGTGATACATAAAACAAGGGTATCAAATTAGCTCAGATACCGTTCCATAAACCCAATATGTAATAGACAAGACCTACTCCTTGCTCAGAGAACTGGACTCAACACGCCCTATTCACCGCACAAGATTATATCTGACTAGTAATAATCGTAAAGCCTATGTATTGATATCTCTCTGTTAGTGTGTCAAGTGGGTGTAAAGCGGCATAAACACAGCCGTGAAAAGCAGCTAAACCCCATTATGAAAATAAATTACTTTGAAAAACCCATGAAACAAAGACAGTGAACGAGAGAGGAATTCTTACACAATGCGTTCAGGGGCTGTGATGCAACCTGGATTGACCATATCTAGACCCACAGCTGGATGAGACATAAGGGTGGACACTCTTGGGGCTGAGAGGTTTGGTGAGGTTGGGTGAGCAAACGCAGACCCTTTAAAGTAATACTGCATGGTACCCATCGCATGGGTCCCAAATCTCCAGCTTCAAGGGCATCTTCCTACATCAAAAACATGCATGAGAAACCCAGAAGATGGTACACAGTGTGATGGGGAAAGGTTTCTAAAAAGCACCTCATTTCTCATCGCCTTGTGCCCGGGTTCGCCATTCCAGCCGCTTTACTAGCAAGCTCCCTACTTGGAGCATCAGCACCTTTAACCTCCTGTTCCGTACAGGTTGCAATTTGTCCTGAGGATAAACGGGAAGACGTGGAACCAACGAGAGACTAGCTCTTGGTGTTGGGACAGGCACAGGTCACTCTATTTTCCCATCAGAAAGAAGAATTAACCACAGGCTCAGCCTGCCCCCCGGAACCAGAACAGGACCTGAAGCCATTCTGCGATTTTGCCGCCAGCTCCCATAAAAACGAGTTGTAAAATGGAGGTTCAGGGCACTGCAATTCACAAACCTGCAGAGTTATAAATGATAACTCTCGTCCACAAATATATTGAGGGAAGGCAAAGAAGAGGATTTGAAATCAAGGCAGAATTGCAGGAAAGAGATTTCAGGAGGTAGATTCGAATCGCCTTTAAAGCACATGAAAAGCGGCAAAACGTTGACAATGATGCCCTTGGCCAAAAAGGGCGTATGCGTTTTTTCCTGAATATATTCAGGAAAAAACGCATACGCCCTTTTTGGCCAACCAAGCAACCTGGAAAGGCAAATCAGCGCTACAAACAAGTCTCGCTTCCCATCGGTCAAAAGGGCCATGCTGAAAAAAGTGTCAAAACCAGAAATGCAGGACAGGCCATGGAGAAATGGGAGCCTTGCTACACTGATGGGCGGGATGTAAATTGCCAACAGCCACTCTGGAGAAGTGTACGGTGAGTCCTGAAACATCTGAAAAACACAGCTTAGAGAGCATAGGGCACTTCCACTCATGGGGGTATGAATTGGGAAAATGAAAAATCAGCAAGACACAAGCACCCCAAAGTTTAGGGCTGCTCTGTTGACAAGGACCTCCACTTCATTCCACCTTAAATATCCCAGGAAAGAGAAAAATGGGTAAAGAAGTTGTGGTCCTTATGTACAATGGAATATCACTCAGCCATGAAATCAATGTCATAAGGCTAGTAGCAGCATGATGAGTGGATTTAGGAACGACGATTCTAAGTGAAATAAGTCACACAGAAAAGGACACTTCTCATAAGGTATCACTGATAGAGGGAATGTAAAAACCGTTACACTTGAACTGAATTACAAAACAGAACAGAGTCACACATGCAGAAAACACACTATGGCTGCTTAACGGGAAAGGTGAGGTGGGGTGATACATAAAACAAGGGTATCAAATTAGCTCAGATACCGTTCCATAAACCCAATATGTAATAGACAAGACCTACTCCTTGCTCAGAGAACTGGACTCAACACGCCCTATTCACCGCACAAGAATATATCTGACTAGTAATAATCGTAAAACCTATGTATTGATATCTCTCTGTTAGTGTGTCAAGTGGGTGTAAAGCGGCATAAACACAGCAGTGAAAAGCAGCTAAACCCCATTATAAAAATAAATTACTTTGAAACACCCATGAAACAAAGACAGTGAAAGAGAGAGAAATTCTTACACAATGCGTTCAGGGGCTGTGATGCAACCTGGATTGACCATATCTAGACTCACAGCTGGATCAGACATAAGGGTGGACACTCTTGGGGCTGAGAGGTTTGGTGAGGTTGGGTGAGCAAACGCAGACCCTTTAAAGTAATACTGCATGATACCCATCGCATGGGTCCCAAATCTCCAGGTTCAAGGGCATCTTCCTACATCAAAAACATGCATGAGAAACCCAGAAGATGGTACACCGTGTGATGGGGAAAGGTTTCTAAAACGCACCTCATTTCTCATCGCCTTGTGCCCGGGTTCGCCATTCCAGCCGCTTTACTAGCAAGCTCCCTACTTGGAGCATCAGCACCTTTAACCTCCTGTTCCGTACAGGTTGCAATTTGTCCTGAGGATAAACGGGAAGACGTGGAACCAACGAGAGACTAGCTCTTGGTGTTGGGACAGGCACAGGTCACTCTATTTTCCCATCAGAAAGAAGAATTAACCACAGGCTCAGCCTGCCCCCCGGAACCAGAACAGGGCCTGAAGCCATTCTGCGATTTTGCGGCCAGCTCCCATAAAAACGAGTTGTAAAATGGAGGTTCAGGGCACTGCAATTCACAAACCTGCAGAGTTATAAATGATAACTCTCGTCCACAAATATATTGAGGGAAGGCAAAGAAGAGGATTTGAAATCAAGGCAGAATTGCAGGAAAGAGATTTCAGGAGGTAGATTCGAATCGCCTTTAAAGCACATGAAAAGCGGCAAAACGTTGACAATGATGCCCTTGGCCAAAAAGGGCGTATGCGTTTTTTCCTGAATATATTCAGGAAAAAACGCATACGCCCTTTTTGGCCAACCAAGCAACCTGGAAAGGCAAATCAGCGCTACAAAGAAGTCTCGCTTCCCATCGGTCAAAAGGGCCATGCTGAAAAAAGTGTCAAAACCAGAAATGCAGGACAGGCCATGGAGAAATGGGAGCCTTGCTACACTGATGGGCGGGATGTAAATTGCCAACAGCCACTCTGGAGAAGTGTACGGTGAGTCCTGAAACATCTGAAAAACACAGCTTAGAGAGCATAGGGCACTTCCACTCATGGGGGTATGAATTGGGAAAATGAAAAATCAGCAAGACACAAGCACCCCAAAGTTTAGGGCTGCTCTGTTGACAAGGACCTCCACTTCATTCCACCTTAAATATCCCAGGAAAGAGAAAAATGGGTAAAGAAGTTGTGGTCCTTATGTACAATGGAAGACCACTCAGCCATGAAATCAATGTCATAAGGCTAGTAGCAGCATGATGAGTGGATTTAGGTACGACGATTCTAAGTGAAATAAGTCACACAGAAAAGGACACTTCTCATAAGGTATCACTGATAGAGGGAATGTAAAAACCGTTACACTTGAACTGAATTACAAAACAGAACAGAGTCACACATGCAGAAAACACACTATGGCTGCTTAACGGGAAAGGTGAGGTGGGGTGATACATAAAACAAGGGTATCAAATTAGCTCAGATACCATTCCATAAACCCAATATGTAATAGACAAGACCTACTCCTTGCTCAGAGAACTGGACTCAACACGCCCTATTCACCGCACAAGAATATATCTGACTAATAATAATCGTAAAACCTATGTATTGATATCTCTCTGTTAGTGTGTCAAGTGGGTGTAAAGCGGCATAAACACAGCAGTGAAAAGCAGCTAAACCCCATTATAAAAATAAATTACTTTGAAACACCCATGAAACAAAGACAGTGAAAGAGAGAGAAATTCTTACACAATGCGTTCAGGGGCTGTGATGCAACCTGGATTGACCATATCTAGACTCACAGCTGGATCAGACATAAGGGTGGACACTCTTGGGGCTGAGAGGTTTGGTGAGGTTGGGTGAGCAAACGCAGACCCTTTAAAGCAATACTGCATGGTACCCATCGCATGGGTCCCAAATCTCCAGGTTCAAGGGCATCTTCCTACATCAAAAACATGCATGAGAAACCCAGAAGATGGTACACCGTGTGATGGGGAAAGGTTTCTAAAATGCACCTCATTTCTCATCGCCTTGTGCCCGGGTTCGCCATTCCAGCCGCTTTACTAGCAAGCTCCCTACTTGGAGCATCAGCACCTTTAACCTCCTGTTCCGTACAGGTTGCAATTTGTCCTGAGGATAAACGGGAAGACGTGGAACCAACGAGAGACTAGCTCTTGGTGTTGGGACAGGCACAGGTCACTCTATTTTCCCATCAGAAAGAAGAATTAACCACAGGCTCAGCCTGCCCCCCGGAACCAGAACAGGGCCTGAAGCCATTCTGCGATTTTGCCGCCAGCTCCCATAAAAACGAGTTGTAAAATGGAGGTTCAGGGCACTGCAATTCACAAACCTGCAGAGTTATAAATGATAACTCTCGTCCACAAATATATTGAGGGAAGGCAAAGAAGAGGATTTGAAATCAAGGCAGAATTGCAGGAAAGAGATTTCAGGAGGTAGATTCGAATCGCCTTTAAAGCACATGAAAAGCGGCAAAACGTTGACAATGATGCCCTTGGCCAAAAAGGGCGTATGCGTTTTTTCCTGAATATATTCAGGAAAAAACGCATACGCCCTTTTTGGCCAACCAAGCAACCTGGAAAGGCAAATCAGCGCTACAAACAAGTCTCGCTTCCCATCGGTCAAAAGGGCCATGCTGAAAAAAGTGTCAAAACCAGAAATGCAGGACAGGCCATGGAGAAATGGGAGCCTTGCTACACTGATGGGTGGGATGTAAATTGCCAACAGCCACTCTGGAGAAGTGTACGGTGAGTCCTGAAACATCTGAAAAACACAGCTTAGAGAGCATAGGGCACTTCCACTCATGGGGGTATGAATTGGGAAAATGAAAAATCAGCAAGACACAAGCACCCCAAAGTTTAGGGCTGCTCTGTTGACAAGGACCTCCACTTCATTCCACCTTAAATATCCCAGGAAAGAGAAAAATGGGTAAAGAAGTTGTGGTCCTTATGTACAATGGAATATCACTCAGCCATGAAATCAATGTCATAAGGCTAGTAGCAGCATGATGAGTGGATTTAGGAACGACGATTCTAAGTGAAATAAGTCACACAGAAAAGGACACTTCTCATAAGGTATCACTGATAGAGGGAATGTAAAAACCGTTACACTTGAACTGAATTACAAAACAGAACAGAGTCACACATGCAGAAAACACACTATGGCTGCTTAACGGGAAAGGTGAGGTGGGGTGATACATAAAACAAGGGTATCAAATTAGCTCAGATACCGTTCCATAAACCCAATATGTAATAGACAAGACCTACTTCTTGCTCAGAGAACTGGACTCAACACGCCCTATTCACCGCACAAGAATATATCTGACTAGTAATAATCGTAAAACCTATGTATTGATATCTCTCTGATAGTGTGTCAAGTGGGTGTAAAGCGGCATAAACACAGCAGTGAAAAGCAGCTAAACCCCATTATAAAAATAAATTACTTTGAAACACCCATGAAACAAAGACAGTGAAAGAGAGAGAAATTCTTACACAATGCGTTCAGGGGCTGTGATGCAACCTGGATTGACCATATCTAGACTCACAGCTGGATCAGACATAAGGGTGGACACTCTTGGGGCTGAGAGGTTTGGTGAGGTTGGGTGAGCAAACGCAGACCCTTTAAAGTAATACTGCATGATACCCATCGCATGGGTCCCAAATCTCCAGGTTCAAGGGCATCTTCCTACATCAAAAACATGCATGAGAAACCCAGAAGATGGTACACCGTGTGATGGGGAAAGGTTTCTAAAACGCACCTCATTTCTCATCGCCTTGTGCCCGGGTTCGCCATTCCAGCCGCTTTACTAGCAAGCTCCCTACTTGGAGCATCAGCACCTTTAACCTCCTGTTCCGTACAGGTTGCAATTTGTCCTGAGGATAAACGGGAAGACGTGGAACCAACGAGAGACTAGCTCTTGGTGTTGGGACAGGCACAGGTCACTCTATTTTCCCATCAGAAAGAAGAATTAACCACAGGCTCAGCCTGCCCCCCGGAACCAGAACAGGGCCTGAAGCCATTCTGCGATTTTGCCGCCAGCTCCCATAAAAACGAGTTGTAAAATGGAGGTTCAGGGCACTGCAATTCACAAACCTGCAGAGTTATAAATGATAACTCTCGTCCACAAATATATTGAGGGAAGGCAAAGAAGAGGATTTGAAATCAAGGCAGAATTGCAGGAAAGAGATTTCAGGAGGTAGATTCGAATCGCCTTTAAAGCACATGAAAAGCGGCAAAACGTTGACAATGATGCCCTTGGCCAAAAAGGGCGTATGCGTTTTTTCCTGAATATATTCAGGAAAAAACGCATACGCCCTTTTTGGCCAACCAAGCAACCTGGAAAGGCAAATCAGCGCTACAAACAAGTCTCGCTTCCCATCGGTCAAAAGGGCCATGCTGAAAAAAGTGTCAAAACCAGAAATGCAGGACAGGCCATGGAGAAATGGGAGCCTTGCTACACTGATGGGTGGGATGTAAATTGCCAACAGCCACTCTGGAGAAGTGTACGGTGAGTCCTGAAACATCTGAAAAACACAGCTTAGAGAGCATAGGGCACTTCCACTCATGGGGGTATGAATTGGGAAAATGAAAAATCAGCAAGACACAAGCACCCCAAAGTTTAGGGCTGCTCTGTTGACAAGGACCTCCACTTCATTCCACCTTAAATATCCCAGGAAAGAGAAAAATGGGTAAAGAAGTTGTGGTCCTTATGTACAATGGAATATCACTCAGCCATGAAATCAATGTCATAAGGCTAGTAGCAGCATGATGAGTGGATTTAGGAACGACGATTCTAAGTGAAATAAGTCACACAGAAAAGGACACTTCTCATAAGGTATCACTGATAGAGGGAATGTAAAAACCGTTACACTTGAACTGAATTACAAAACAGAACAGAGTCACACATGCAGAAAACACACTATGGCTGCTTAACGGGAAAGGTGAGGTGGGGTGATACATAAAACAAGGGTATCAAATTAGCTCAGATACCGTTCCATAAACCCAATATGTAATAGACAAGACCTACTTCTTGCTCAGAGAACTGGACTCAACACGCCCTATTCACCGCACAAGAATATATCTGACTAGTAATAATCGTAAAACCTATGTATTGATATCTCTCTGTTAGTGTGTCAAGTGGGTGTAAAGCGGCATAAACACAGCAGTGAAAAGCAGCTAAACCCCATTATAAAAATAAATTACTTTGAAACACCCATGAAACAAAGACAGTGAAAGAGAGAGAAATTCTTACACAATGCGTTCAGGGGCTGTGATGCAACCTGGATTGACCATATCTAGACTCACAGCTGGATCAGACATAAGGGTGGACACTCTTGGGGCTGAGAGGTTTGGTGAGGTTGGGTGAGCAAACGCAGACCCTTTAAAGTAATACTGCATGGTACCCATCGCATGGGTCCCAAATCTCCAGGTTCAAGGGCATCTTCCTACATCAAAAACATGCATGAGAAACCCAGAAGATGGTACACCGTGTGATGGGGAAAGGTTTCTAAAACGCACCTCATTTCTCATCGCCTTGTGCCCGGGTTCGCCATTCCAGCCGCTTTACTAGCAAGCTCCCTACTTGGAGCATCAGCACCTTTAACCTCCTGTTCCGTACAGGTTGCAATTTGTCCTGAGGATAAACGGGAAGACGTGGAACCAACGAGAGACTAGCTCTTGGTGTTGGGACAGGCACAGGTCACTCTATTTTCCCATCAGAAAGAAGAATTAACCACAGGCTCAGCCTGCCCCCCGGAACCAGAACAGGGCCTGAAGCCATTCTGCGATTTTGCGGCCAGCTCCCATAAAAACGAGTTGTAAAATGGAGGTTCAGGGCACTGCAATTCACAAACCTGCAGAGTTATAAATGATAACTCTCGTCCACAAATATATTGAGGGAAGGCAAAGAAGAGGATTTGAAATCAAGGCAGAATTGCAGGAAAGAGATTTCAGGAGGTAGATTCGAATCGCCTTTAAAGCACATGAAAAGCGGCAAAACGTTGACAATGATGCCCTTGGCCAAAAAGGGCGTATGCGTTTTTTCCTGAATATATTCAGGAAAAAACGCATACGCCCTTTTTGGCCAACCAAGCAACCTGGAAAGGCAAATCAGCGCTACAAACAAGTCTCGCTTCCCATCGGTCTAAAGGGCCATGCTGAAAAAAGTGTCAAAACCAGAAATGCAGGACAGGCCATGGAGAAATGGGAGCCTTGCTACACTGATGGGTGGGATGTAAATTGCCAACAGCCACTCTGGAGAAGTGTACGGTGAGTCCTGAAACATCTGAAAAACACAGCTTAGAGAGCATAGGGCACTTCCACTCATGGGGGTATGAATTGGGAAAATGAAAAATCAGCAAGACACAAGCACCCCAAAGTTTAGGGCTGCTCTGTTGACAAGGACCTCCACTTCATTCCACCTTAAATATCCCAGGAAAGAGAAAAATGGGTAAAGAAGTTGTGGTCCTTATGTACAATGGAATATCACTCAGCCATGAAATCAATGTCATAAGGCTAGTAGCAGCATGATGAGTGGATTTAGGAACGACGATTCTAAGTGAAATAAGTCACACAGAAAAGGACACTTCTCATAAGGTATCACTGATAGAGGGAATGTAAAAACCGTTACACTTGAACTGAATTACAAAACAGAACAGAGTCACACATGCAGAAAACACACTATGGCTGCTTAACGGGAAAGGTGAGGTGGGGTGATACATAAAACAAGGGTATCAAATTAGCTCAGATACCGTTCCATAAACCCAATATGTAATAGACAAGACCTACTTCTTGCTCAGAGAACTGGACTCAACACGCCCTATTCACCGCACAAGAATATATCTGACTAGTAATAATCGTAAAACCTATGTATTGATATCTCTCTGTTAGTGTGTCAAGTGGGTGTAAAGCGGCATAAACACAGCAGTGAAAAGCAGCTAAACCCCATTATAAAAATAAATTACTTTGAAACACCCATGAAACAAAGACAGTGAAAGAGAGAGAAATTCTTACACAATGCGTTCAGGGGCTGTGATGCAACCTGGATTGACCATATCTAGACTCACAGCTGGATCAGACATAAGGGTGGACACTCTTGGGGCTGAGAGGTTTGGTGAGGTTGGGTGAGCAAACGCAGACCCTTTAAAGTAATACTGCATGATACCCATCGCATGGGTCCCAAATCTCCAGGTTCAAGGGCATCTTCCTACATCAAAAACATGCATGAGAAACCCAGAAGATGGTACACCGTGTGATGGGGAAAGGTTTCTAAAACGCACCTCATTTCTCATCGCCTTGTGCCCGGGTTCGCCATTCCAGCCGCTTTACTAGCAAGCTCCCTACTTGGAGCATCAGCACCTTTAACCTCCTGTTCCGTACAGGTTGCAATTTGTCCTGAGGATAAACGGGAAGACGTGGAACCAACGAGAGACTAGCTCTTGGTGTTGGGACAGGCACAGGTCACTCTATTTTCCCATCAGAAAGAAGAATTAACCACAGGCTCAGCCTGCCCCCCGGAACCAGAACAGGGCCTGAAGCCATTCTGCGATTTTGCCGCCAGCTCCCATAAAAACGAGTTGTAAAATGGAGGTTCAGGGCACTGCAATTCACAAACCTGCAGAGTTATAAATGATAACTCTCGTCCACAAATATATTGAGGGAAGGCAAAGAAGAGGATTTGAAATCAAGGCAGAATTGCAGGAAAGAGATTTCAGGAGGTAGATTCGAATCGCCTTTAAAGCACATGAAAAGCGGCAAAACGTTGACAATGATGCCCTTGGCCAAAAAGGGCGTATGCGTTTTTTCCTGAATATATTCAGGAAAAAACGCATACGCCCTTTTTGGCCAACCAAGCAACCTGGAAAGGCAAATCAGCGCTACAAAGAAGTCTCGCTTCCCATCGGTCAAAAGGGCCATGCTGAAAAAAGTGTCAAAACCAGAAATGCAGGACAGGCCATGGAGAAATGGGAGCCTTGCTACACTGATGGGCGGGATGTAAATTGCCAACAGCCACTCTGGAGAAGTGTACGGTGAGTCCTGAAACATCTGAAAAACACAGCTTAGAGAGCATAGGGCACTTCCACTCATGGGGGTATGAATTGGGAAAATGAAAAATCAGCAAGACACAAGCACCCCAAAGTTTAGGGCTGCTCTGTTGACAAGGACCTCCACTTCATTCCACCTTAAATATCCCAGGAAAGAGAAAAATGGGTAAAGAAGTTGTGGTCCTTATGTACAATGGAATATCACTCAGCCATGAAATCAATGTCATAAGGCTAGTAGCAGCATGATGAGTGGATTTAGGAACGACGATTCTAAGTGAAATAAGTCACACAGAAAAGGACACTTCTCATAAGGTATGACTGATAGAGGGAATGTAAAAACCGTTACACTTGAACTGAATTACAAAACAGAACAGAGTCACACATGCAGAAAACACACTATGGCTGCTTAACGGGAAAGGTGAGGTGGGGTGATACATAAAACAAGGGTATCAAATTAGCTCAGATACCGTTCCATAAACCCAATATGTAATAGACAAGACCTACTTCTTGCTCAGAGAACTGGACTCAACACGCCCTATTCACCGCACAAGAATATATCTGACTAGTAATAATCGTAAAACCTATGTATTGATATCTCTCTGTTAGTGTGTCAAGTGGGTGTAAAGCGGCATAAACACAGCAGTGAAAAGCAGCTAAACCCCATTATAAAAATAAATTACTTTGAAACACCCATGAAACAAAGACAGTGAAAGAGAGAGAAATTCTTACACAATGCGTTCAGGGGCTGTGATGCAACCTGGATTGACCATATCTAGACTCACAGCTGGATCAGACATAAGGGTGGACACTCTTGGGGCTGAGAGGTTTGGTGAGGTTGGGTGAGCAAACGCAGACCCTTTAAAGTAATACTGCATGATACCCATCGCATGGGTCCCAAATCTCCAGGTTCAAGGGCATCTTCCTACATCAAAAACATGCATGAGAAACCCAGAAGATGGTACACCGTGTGATGGGGAAAGGTTTCTAAAACGCACCTCATTTCTCATCGCCTTGTGCCCGGGTTGGCCATTCCAGCCGCTTTACTAGCAAGCTCCCTACTTGGAGCATCAGCACCTTTAACCTCCTGTTCCGTACAGGTTGCAATTTGTCCTGAGGATAAACGGGAAGACGTGGAACCAACGAGAGACTACCTCTTGGTGTTGGGACAGGCACAGGTCACTCTATTTTCCCATCAGAAAGAAGAATTAACCACAGGCTCAGCCTGCCCCCCGGAACCAGAACAGGGCCTGAAGCCATTCTGCGATTTTGCTGCCAGCTCCCATAAAAACGAGTTGTAAAATGGAGGTTCAGGGCACTGCAATTCACAAACTTGCAGAGTTATAAATGATAACTCTCGTCCACAAATATATTGAGGGAAGGCAAAGAAGAGGATTTGAAATCAAGGCAGAATTGCAGGAAAGAGATTTCAGGAGGTAGATTCGAATCGCCTTTAAAGCACATGAAAAGCGGCAAAACGTTGAAAATGATGCCCTTGGCCAAAAAGGGCGTATGCGTTTTTTCCTGAATATATTCAGGAAAAAACGCATAAGCCCTTTTTGGCCAACCAAGCAACCTGGAAAGGCAAATCAGCGCTACAAACAAGTCTCGCTTCCCATCGGTCAAAAGGGCCATGCTGAAAAAAGTGTCAAAACCAGAAATGCAGGACAGGCCATGGAGAAATGGGAGCCTTGCTACACTGATGGGCGGGATGTAAATTGCCAACAGCCACTCTGGAGAAGTGTACGGTGAGTCCTGAAACATCTGAAAAACACAGCTTAGAGAGCATAGGGCACTTCCACTCATGGGGGTATGAATTGGGAAAATGAAAAATCAGCAAGACACAAGCACCCCAAAGTTTAGGGCTGCTCTGTTGACAAGGACCTCCACTTCATTCCACCTTAAATATCCCAGGAAAGAGAAAAATGGGTAAAGAAGTTGTGGTCCTTATGTACAATGGAATATCACTCAGCCATGAAATCAATGTCATAAGGCTAGTAGCAGCATGATGAGTGGATTTAGGTACGACGATTCTAAGTGAAATAAGTCACACAGAAAAGGACACTTCTCATAAGGTATCACTGATAGAGGGAATGTAAAAACCGTTACACTTGAACTGAATTACAAAACAGAACAGAGTCACACATGCAGAAAACACACTATGGCTGCTTAACGGGAAAGGTGAGGTGGGGTGATACATAAAACAAGGGTATCAAATTAGCTCAGATACCGTTCCATAAACCCAATATGTAATAGACAAGACCTACTCCTTGCTCAGAGAACTGGACTCAACACGCCCTATTCACCGCACAAGATTATATCTGACTAGTAATAATCGTAAAGCCTAAGTATTGATATCTCTCTGTTAGTGTGTCAAGTGGGTGTAAAGCGGCATAAACACAGCAGTGAAAAGCAGCTAAATCCCATTATGAAAATAAATTACTTTGAAAAACCCATGAAACAAAGACAGTGAACGAGAGAGGAATTCTTACACAATGCGTTCAGGGGCTGTGATGCAACCTGGATTGACCATATCTAGACCCACAGCTGGATGAGACATAAGGGTGGACACTCTTGGGGCTGAGAGGTTTGGTGAGGTTGGGTGAGCAAACGCAGACCCTTTAAAGTAATACTGCATGGTACCCATCGCATGGGTCCCAAATCTCCAGCTTCAAGGGCATCTTCCTACATCAAAAACATGCATGAGAAACCCAGAAGATGGTACACAGTGTGATGGGGAAAGGTTTCTAAAACGCACCTCATTTCTCATCGCCTTGTGCCCGGGTTCGCCATTCCAGCCGCTTTACTAGCAAGCTCCCTACTTGGAGCATCAGCACCTTTAACCTCCTGTTCCGTACAGGTTGCAATTTGTCCTGAGGATAAACGGGAAGACGTGGAACCAACGAGAGACTAGCTCTTGGTGTTGGGACAGGCACAGGTCACTCTATTTTCCCATCAGAAAGAAGAATTAACCACAGGCTCAGCCTGCCCCCCGGAACCAGAACAGGGCCTGAAGCCATTCTGCGATTTTGCCGCCAGCTCCCATAAAAACGAGTTGTAAAATGGAGGTTCAGGGCACTGCAATTCACAAACCTGCAGAGTTATAAATGATAACTCTCGTCCACAAATATATTGAGGGAAGGCAAAGAAGAGGATTTGAAATCAAGGCAGAATTGCAGGAAAGAGATTTCAGGAGGTAGATTCGAATCGCATTTAAAGCACATGAAAAGCGGCAAAACGTTGACAATGATGCCCTTGGCCAAAAAGGGCGTATGCGTTTTTTCCTGAATATATTCAGGAAAAAACGCAAACGCCCTTTTTGGCCAACCAAGCAACCTGGAAAGGCAAATCAGCGCTACAAACAAGTCTCGCTTCCCATCGGTCAAAAGGGCCATGCTGAAAAAAGTGTCAAAACCAGAAATGCAGGACAGGCCATGGAGAAATGGGAGCCTTGCTACACTGATGGGCGGGATGTAAATTGCCAAGAGCCACTCTGGGGAAGTGTCCGGTGAGTCCTGAAACATCTGAAAAACACAGCTTAGAGAGCATAGGGCACTTCCACTCATGGGGGTATGAATTGGGAAAATGAAAAATCAGCAAGACACAAGCACCCCAAAGTTTAGGGCTGCTCTGTTGACAAGGACCTCCACTTCATTGCACCTTAAATATCCCAGGAAAGAGAAAAATGGGTAAAGAAGTTGTGGTCCTTATGTACAATGGAATATCACTCAGCCATGAAATCAATGTCATAAGGCTAGTAGCAGCATGATGAGTGGATTTAGGTACGACGATTCTAAGTGAAATAAGTCACACAGAAAAGGACACTTCTCATAAGGTATCACTGATAGAGGGAATGTAAAAACCGTTACACTTGAACTGAATTACAAAACAGAACAGAGTCACACATGCAGAAAACACACTATGGCTGCTTAACGGGAAAGGTGAGGTGGGGTGATACATAAAACAAGGGTATCAAATTAGCTCAGATACCATTCCATAAACCCAATATGTAATAGACAAGACCTACTCCTTGCTCAGAGAACTAGACTCAACACGCCCTATT
This sequence comes from Balaenoptera borealis, assembly GCF_965194805.1. NCBI lineage: Eukaryota > Metazoa > Chordata > Mammalia > Artiodactyla > Balaenopteridae > Balaenoptera > Balaenoptera borealis. The sequence continues at coordinate 690,669 of NW_028123883.1, forward strand.
CACCGCACAAGAATATATCTGACTAATAATAATCGTAAAACCTATGTATTGATATCTCTCTGTTAGTGTGTCAAGTGGGTGTAAAGCGGCATAAACACAGCAGTGAAAAGCAGCTAAACCCCATTATAAAAATAAATTACTTTGAAACACCCATGAAACAAAGACAGTGAAAGAGAGAGAAATTCTTACACAATGCGTTCAGGGGCTGTGATGCAACCTGGATTGACCATATCTAGACTCACAGCTGGATCAGACATAAGGGTGGACACTCTTGGGGCTGAGAGGTTTGGTGAGGTTGGGTGAGCAAATGCAGACCCTTTAAAGTAATACTGCATGATACCCATCGCATGGGTCCCAAATCTCCAGGTTCAAGGGCATCTTCCTACATCAAAAACATGCATGAGAAACCCAGAAGATGGTACACCGTGTGATGGGGAAAGGTTTCTAAAACGCACCTCATTTCTCATCACCTTTTGCCCGGGTTCGCCATTCCAGCCGCTTTACTAGCAAGCTCCCTACTTGGAGCATCAGCACCTTTAACCTCCTGTTCCGTACAGGTTGCAATTTGTCCTGAGGATAAACGGGAAGACGTGGAACCAACGAGAGACTAGCTCTTGGTGTTGGGACAGGCACAGGTCACTCTATTTTCCCATCAGAAAGAAGAATTAACCACAGGCTCAGCCTGCCCCCCGGAACCAGAACAGGGCCTGAAGCCATTCTGCGATTTTGCGGCCAGCTCCCATAAAAACGAGTTGTAAAATGGAGGTTCAGGGCACTGCAATTCACAAACCTGCAGAGTTATAAATGATAACTCTCGTCCACAAATATATTGAGGGAAGGCAAAGAAGAGGATTTGAAATCAAGGCAGAATTGCAGGAAAGAGATTTCAGGAGGTAGATTCGAATCGCCTTTAAAGCACATGAAAAGCGGCAAAACGTTGACAATGATGCCCTTGGCCAAAAAGGGCGTATGCGTTTTTTCCTGAATATATTCAGGAAAAAACGCATACGCCCTTTTTGGCCAACCAAGCAACCTGGAAAGGCAAATCAGCGCTACAAACAAGTCTCGCTTCCCATCGGTCAAAAGGGCCATGCTGAAAAAAGTGTCAAAACCAGAAATGCAGGACAGGCCATGGAGAAATGGGAGCCTTGCTACACTGATGGGCGGGATGTAAATTGCCAACAGCCACTCTGGAGAAGTGTACGGTGAGTCCTGAAACATCTGAAAAACACAGCTTAGAGAGCATAGGGCACTTCCACTCATGGGGGTATGAATTGGGAAAATGAAAAATCAGCAAGACACAAGCACCCCAAAGTTTAGGGCTGCTCTGTTGACAAGGACCTCCACTTCATTCCACCTTAAATATCCCAGGAAAGAGAAAAATGGGTAAAGAAGTTGTGGTCCTTATGTACAATGGAATATCACTCAGCCATGAAATCAATGTCATAAGGCTAGTAGCAGCATGATGAGTGGATTTAGGTACGACGATTCTAAGTGAAATAAGTCACACAGAAAAGGACACTTCTCATAAGGTATGACTGATAGAGGGAATGTAAAAACCGTTACACTTGAACTGAATTACAAAACAGAACAGAGTCACACATGCAGAAAACACACTATGGCTGCTTAACGGGAAAGGTGAGGTGGGGTGATACATAAAACAAGGGTATCAAATTAGCTCAGATACCGTTCCATAAACCCAATATGTAATAGACAAGACCTACTCCTTGCTCAGAGAACTGGACTCAACACGCCCTATTCACCGCACAAGATTATATCTGACTAGTAATAATCGTAAAGCCTATGTATTGATATCTCTCTGTTAGTGTGTCAAGTGGGTGTAAAGCGGCATAAACACAGCAGTGAAAAGCAGCTAAATCCCATTATGAAAATAAATTACTTTGAAAAGCCCATGAAACAAAGACAGTGAACGAGAGAGGAATTCTTACACAATGCGTTCAGGGGCTGTGATGCAACCTGGATTGACCATATCTAGACCCACAGCTGGATGAGACATAAGGGTGGACACTCTTGGGGCTGAGAGGTTTGGTGAGGTTGGGTGAGCAAACGCAGACCCTTTAAAGTAATACTGCATGATACCCATCGCATGGGTCCCAAATCTCCAGGTTCAAGGGCATCTTCCTACATCAAAAACATGCATGAGAAACCCAGAAGATGGTACACCGTGTGATGGGGAAAGGTTTCTAAAACGCACCTCATTTCTCATCGCCTTGTGCCCGGGTTGGCCATTCCAGCCGCTTTACTAGCAAGCTCCCTACTTGGAGCATCAGCACCTTTAACCTCCTGTTCCGTACAGGTTGCAATTTGTCCTGAGGATAAACGGGAAGACGTGGAACCAACGAGAGACTAGCTCTTGGTGTTGGGACAGGCACAGGTCACTCTATTTTCCCATCAGAAAGAAGAATTAACCACAGGCTCAGCCTGCCCCCCGGAACCAGAACAGGGCCTGAAGCCATTCTGCGATTTTGCCGCCAGCTCCCATAAAAACGAGTTGTAAAATGGAGGTTCAGGGCACTGCAATTCACAAACCTGCAGAGTTATAAATGATAACTCTCGTCCACAAATATATTGAGGGAAGGCAAAGAAGAGGATTTGAAATCAAGGCAGAATTGCAGGAAAGAGATTTCAGGAGGTAGATTCGAATCGCCTTTAAAGCACATGAAAAGCGGCAAAACGTTGACAATGATGCCCTTGGCCAAAAAGGGCGTATGCGTTTTTTCCTGAATATATTCAGGAAAAAACGCATACGCCCTTTTTGGCCAACCAAGCAACCTGGAAAGGCAAATCAGCGCTACAAACAAGTCTCGCTTCCCATCGGTCAAAAGGGCCATGCTGAAAAAAGTGTCAAAACCAGAAATGCAGGACAGGCCATGGAGAAATGGGAGCCTTGCTACACTGATGGGCGGGATGTAAATTGCCAACAGCCACTCTGGAGTTGTGTACGGTGAGTCCTGAAACATCTGAAAAACACAGCTTAGAGAGCATAGGGCACTTCCACTCATGGGGGTATGAATTGGGAAAATGAAAAATCAGCAAGACACAAGCACCCCAAAGTTTAGGGCTGCTCTGTTGACAAGGACCTCCACTTCATTCCACCTTAAATATCCCAGGAAAGAGAAAAATGGGTAAAGAAGTTGTGGTCCTTATGTACAATGGAATATCACTCAGCCATGAAATCAATGTCATAAGGCTAGTAGCAGCATGATGAGTGGATTTAGGTACGACGATTCTAAGTGAAATAAGTCACACAGAAAAGGACACTTCTCATAAGGTATCACTGATAGAGGGAATGTAAAAACCGTTACACTTGAACTGAATTACAAAACAGAACAGAGTCACACATGCAGAAAACACACTATGGCTGCTTAACGGGAAAGGTGAGGTGGGGTGATACATAAAACAAGGGTATCAAATTAGCTCAGATACCGTTCCATAAACCCAATATGTAATAGACAAGACCTACTCCTTGCTCAGAGAACTGGACTCAACACGCCCTATTCACCGCACAAGATTATATCTGACTAGTAATAATCGTAAAGCCTATGTATTGATATCTCTCTGTTAGTGTGTCAAGTGGGTGTAAAGCGGCATAAACACAGCAGTGAAAAGCAGCTAAATCCCATTATGAAAATAAATTACTTTGAAAAACCCATGAAACAAAGACAGTGAACGAGAGAGGAATTCTTACACAATGCGTTCAGGGGCTGTGATGCAACCTGGATTGACCATATCTAGACCCACAGCTGGATGAGACATAAGGGTGGACACTCTTGGGGCTGAGAGGTTTGGTGAGGTTGGGTGAGCAAACGCAGACCCTTTAAAGTAATACTGCATGGTACCCATCGCATGGGTCCCAAATCTCCAGGTTCAAGGGCATCTTCCTACATCAAAAACATGCCTGAGAAACCCAGAAGATGGTACACCGTGTGATGGGGAAAGGTTTCTAAAACGCACCTCATTTCTCATCGCCTTGTGCCCGGGTTCGCCATTCCAGCCGCTTTACTAGCAAGCTCCCTACTTGGAGCATCAGCACCTTTAACCTCCTGTTCCGTACAGGTTGCAATTTGTCCTGAGGATAAACGGGAAGACGTGGAACCAACGAGAGACTAGCTCTTGGTGTTGGGACAGGCACAGGTCACCCTATTTTCCCATCAGAAAGAAGAATTAACCACAGGCTCAGCCTGCCCCCCGGAACCAGAACAGGGCCTGAAGCCATTCTGCGATTTTGCCGCCAGCTCCCATAAAAACGAGTTGTAAAATGGAGGTTCAGGGCACTGCAATTCACAAACCTGCAGAGTTATAAATGATAACTCTCGTCCACAAATATATTGAGGGAAGGCAAAGAAGAGGATTTGAAATCAAGGCAGAATTGCAGGAAAGAGATTTCAGGAGGTAGATTCGAATCGCATTTAAAGCACATGAAAAGCGGCAAAACGTTGACAATGATGCCCTTGGCCAAAAAGGGCGTATGCGTTTTTTCCTGAATATATTCAGGAAAAAACGCAAACGCCCTTTTTGGCCAACCAAGCAACCTGGAAAGGCAAATCAGCGCTACAAACAAGTCTCGCTTCCCATCGGTCAAAAGGGCCATGCTGAAAAAAGTGTCAAAACCAGAAATGCAGGACAGGCCATGGAGAAATGGGAGCCTTGCTACACTGATGGGCGGGATGTAAATTGCCAACAGCCACTCTGGGGAAGTGTCCGGTGAGTCCTGAAACATCTGAAAAACACAGCTTAGAGAGCATAGGGCACTTCCACTCATGGGGGTATGAATTGGGAAAATGAAAAATCAGCAAGACACAAGCACCCCAAAGTTTAGGGCTGCTCTGTTGACAAGGACCTCCACTTCATTCCACCTTAAATATCCCAGGAAAGAGAAAAATGGGTAAAGAAGTTGTGGTCCTTATGTACAATGGAATATCACTCAGCCATGAAATCAATGTCATAAGGCTAGTAGCAGCATGATGAGTGGATTTAGGTACGACGATTCTAAGTGAAATAAGTCACACAGAAAAGGACACTTCTCATAAGGTATCACTGATAGAGGGAATGTAAAAACCGTTACACTTGAACTGAATTACAAAACAGAACAGAGTCACACATGCAGAAAACACACTATGGCTGCTTAACGGGAAAGGTGAGGTGGGGTGATACATAAAACAAGGGTATCAAATTAGCTCAGATACCATTCCATAAACCCAATATGTAATAGACAAGACCTACTCCTTGCTCAGAGAACTAGACTCAACACGCCCTATTCACCGCACAAGAATATATCTGACTAATAATAATCGTAAAACCTATGTATTGATATCTCTCTGTTAGTGTGTCAAGTGGGTGTAAAGCGGCATAAACACAGCAGTGAAAAGCAGCTAAACCCCATTATAAAAATAAATTACTTTGAAACACCCATGAAACAAAGACAGTGAAAGAGAGAGAAATTCTTACACAATGCGTTCAGGGGCTGTGATGCAACCTGGATTGACCATATCTAGACTCACAGCTGGATCAGACATAAGGGTGGACACTCTTGGGGCTGAGAGGTTTGGTGAGGTCGGGTGAGCAAACGCAGACCCTTTAAAGTAATACTGCATGATACCCATCGCATGGGTCCCAAATCTCCAGGTTCAAGGGCATCTTCCTACATCAAAAACATGCATGAGAAACCCAGAAGATGGTACACCGTGTGATGGGGAAAGGTTTCTAAAACGCACCTCATTTCTCATCACCTTTTGCCCGGGTTCGCCATTCCAGCCGCTTTACTAGCAAGCTCCCTACTTGGAGCATCAGCACCTTTAACCTCCTGTTCCGTACAGGTTGCAATTTGTCCTGAGGATAAACGGGAAGACGTGGAACCAACGAGAGACTAGCTCTTGGTGTTGGGACAGGCACAGGTCACTCTATTTTCCCATCAGAAAGAAGAATTAACCACAGGCTCAGCCTGCCCCCCGGAACCAGAACAGGGCCTGAAGCCATTCTGCGATTTTGCCGCCAGCTCCCATTAAAACGAGTTGTAAAATGGAGGTTCAGGGCACTGCAATTCACAAACCTGCAGAGTTATAAATGATAACTCTCGTCCACAAATATATTGAGGGAAGGCAAAGAAGAGGATTTGAAATCAAGGCAGAATTGCAGGAAAGAGATTTCAGGAGGTAGATTCGAATCGCCTTTAAAGCACATGAAAAGCGGCAAAACGTTGACAATGATGCCCTTGGCCAAAAAGGGCGTATGCGTTTTTTCCTGAATATATTCAGGAAAAAACGCATACGCCCTTTTTGGCCAACCAAGCAACCTGGAAAGGCAAATCAGCGCTACAAACAAGTCTCGCTTCCCATCGGTCAAAAGGGCCATGCTGAAAAAAGTGTCAAAACCAGAAATGCAGGACAGGCCATGGAGAAATGGGAGCCTTGCTACACTGATGGGCGGGATGTAAATTGCCAACAGCCACTCTGGAGAAGTGTACGGTGAGTCCTGAAACATCTGAAAAACACAGCTTAGAGAGCATAGGGCACTTCCACTCATGGGGGTATGAATTGGGAAAATGAAAAATCAGCAAGACACAAGCACCCCAAAGTTTAGGGCTGCTCTGTTGACAAGGACCTCCACTTCATTCCACCTTAAATATCCCAGGAAAGAGAAAAATGGGTAAAGAAGTTGTGGTCCTTATGTACAATGGAATATCACTCAGCCATGAAATCAATGTCATAAGGCTAGTAGCAGCATGATGAGTGGATTTAGGTACGACGATTCTAAGTGAAATAAGTCACACAGAAAAGGACACTTCTCATAAGGTATGACTGATAGAGGGAATGTAAAAACCGTTACACTTGAACTGAATTACAAAACAGAACAGAGTCACACATGCAGAAAACACACTATGGCTGCTTAACGGGAAAGGTGAGGTGGGGTGATACATAAAACAAGGGTATCAAATTAGCTCAGATACCGTTCCATAAACCCAATATGTAATAGACAAGACCTACTCCTTGCTCAGAGAACTGGACTCAACACGCCCTATTCACCGCACAAGATTATATCTGACTAGTAATAATCGTAAAGCCTATGTATTGATATCTCTCTGTTAGTGTGTCAAGTGGGTGTAAAGCGGCATAAACACAGCAGTGAAAAGCAGCTAAATCCCATTATGAAAATAAATTACTTTGAAAAGCCCATGAAACAAAGACAGTGAACGAGAGAGGAATTCTTACACAATGCGTTCAGGGGCTGTGATGCAACCTGGATTGACCATATCTAGACCCACAGCTGGATGAGACATAAGGGTGGACACTCTTGGGGCTGAGAGGTTTGGTGAGGTTGGGTGAGCAAACGCAGACCCTTTAAAGTAATACTGCATGGTACCCATCGCATGGGTCCCAAATCTCCAGGTTCAAGGGCATCTTCCTACATCAAAAACATGCATGAGAAACCCAGAAGATGGTACACAGTGTGATGGGGAAAGGTTTCTAAAACGCACCTCATTTCTCATCGCCTTGTGCCCGGGTTCGCCATTCCAGCCGCTTTACTAGCAAGCTCCCTACTTGGAGCATCAGCACCTTTAACCTCCTGTTCCGTACAGGTTGCAATTTGTCCTGAGGATAAACGGGAAGACGTGGAACCAACGAGAGACTAGCTCTTGGTGTTGGGACAGGCACAGGTCACTCTATTTTCCCATCAGAAAGAAGAATTAACCACAGGCTCAGCCTGCCCCCCGGAACCAGAACAGGGCCTGAAGCCATTCTGCGATTTTGCGGCCAGCTCCCATAAAAACGAGTTGTAAAATGGAGGTTCAGGGCACTGCAATTCACAAACCTGCAGAGTTATAAATGATAACTGTCGTCCACAAATATATTGAGGGAAGGCAAAGAAGAGGATTTGAAATCAAGGCAGAATTGCAGGAAAGAGATTTCAGGAGGTAGATTCGAATCGCCTTTAAAGCACATGAAAAGCGGCAAAACGTTGACAATGATGCCCTTGGCCAAAAAGGGCGTATGCGTTTTTTCCTGAATATATTCAGGAAAAAACGCATACGCCCTTTTTGGCCAACCAAGCAACCTGGAAAGGCAAATCAGCGCTACAAAGAAGTCTCGCTTCCCATCGGTCAAAAGGGCCATGCTGAAAAAAGTGTCAAAACCAGAAATGCAGGACAGGCCATGGAGAAATGGGAGCCTTGCTACACTGATGGGCGGGATGTAAATTGCCAACAGCCACTCTGGAGAAGTGTACGGTGAGTCCTGAAACATCTGAAAAACACAGCTTAGAGAGCATAGGGCACTTCCACTCATGGGGGTATGAATTGGGAAAATGAAAAATCAGCAAGACACAAGCACCCCAAAGTTTAGGGCTGCTCTGTTGACAAGGACCTCCACTTCATTCCACCTTAAATATCCCAGGAAAGAGAAAAATGGGTAAAGAAGTTGTGGTCCTTATGTACAATGGAATATCACTCAGCCATGAAATCAATGTCATAAGGCTAGTAGCAGCATGATGAGTGGATTTAGGTACGACGATTCTAAGTGAAATAAGTCACACAGAAAAGGACACTTCTCATAAGGTATCACTGATAGAGGGAATGTAAAAACCGTTACACTTGAACTGAATTACAAAACAGAACAGAGTCACACATGCAGAAAACACACTATGGCTGCTTAACGGGAAAGGTGAGGTGGGGTGATACATAAAACAAGGGTATCAAATTAGCTCAGATACCATTCCATAAACCCAATATGTAATAGACAAGACCTACTCCTTGCTCAGAGAACTGGACTCAACACGCCCTATTCACCGCACAAGAATATATCTGACTAATAATAATCGTAAAACCTATGTATTGATATCTCTCTGTTAGTGTGTCAAGTGGGTGTAAAGCGGCATAAACACAGCAGTGAAAAGCAGCTAAACCCCATTATAAAAATAAATTACTTTGAAACACCCATGAAACAAAGACAGTGAAAGAGAGAGAAATTCTTACACAATGCGTTCAGGGGCTGTGATGCAACCTGGATTGACCATATCTAGACTCACAGCTGGATCAGACATAAGGGTGGACACTCTTGGGGCTGAGAGGTTTGGTGAGGTTGGGTGAGCAAACGCAGACCCTTTAAAGTAATACTGCATGATACCCATCGCATGGGTCCCAAATCTCCAGGTTCAAGGGCATCTTCCTACATCAAAAACATGCATGAGAAACCCAGAAGATGGTACACCGTGTGATGGGGAAAGGTTTCTAAAACGCACCTCATTTCTCATCGCCTTGTGCCCGGGTTCGCCATTCCAGCCGCTTTACTAGCAAGCTCCCTACTTGGAGCATCAGCACCTTTAACCTCCTGTTCCGTACAGGTTGCAATTTGTCCTGAGGATAAACGGGAAGACGTGGAACCAACGAGAGACTAGCTCTTGGTGTTGGGACAGGCACAGGTCACTCTATTTTCCCATCAGAAAGAAGAATTAACCACAGGCTCAGCCTGCCCCCCGGAACCAGAACAGGGCCTGAAGCCATTCTGCGATTTTGCCGCCAGCTCCCATAAAAACGAGTTGTAAAATGGAGGTTCAGGGCACTGCAATTCACAAACCTGCAGAGTTATAAATGATAACTCTCGTCCACAAATATATTGAGGGAAGGCAAAGAAGAGGATTTGAAATCAAGGCAGAATTGCAGGAAAGAGATTTCAGGAGGTAGATTCGAATCGCCTTTAAAGCACATGAAAAGCGGCAAAACGTTGACAATGATGCCCTTGGCCAAAAAGGGCGTATGCGTTTTTTCCTGAATATATTCAGGAAAAAACGCATACGCCCTTTTTGGCCAACCAAGCAACCTGGAAAGGCAAATCAGCGCTACAAACAAGTCTCGCTTCCCATCGGTCAAAAGGGCCATGCTGAAAAAAGTGTCAAAACCAGAAATGCAGGACAGGCCATGGAGAAATGGGAGCCTTGCTACACTGATGGGCGGGATGTAAATTGCCAACAGCCACTCTGGAGAAGTGTACGGTGAGTCCTGAAACATCTGAAAAACACAGCTTAGAGAGCATAGGGCACTTCCACTCATGGGGGTATGAATTGGGAAAATGAAAAATCAGCAAGACACAAGCACCCCAAAGTTTAGGGCTGCTCTGTTGACAAGGACCTCCACTTCATTCCACCTTAAATATCCCAGGAAAGAGAAAAATGGGTAAAGAAGTTGTGGTCCTTATGTACAATGGAATATCACTCAGCCATGAAATCAATGTCATAAGGCTAGTAGCAGCATGATGAGTGGATTTAGGTACGACGATTCTAAGTGAAATAAGTCACACAGAAAAGGACACTTCTCATAAGGTATGACTGATAGAGGGAATGTAAAAACCGTTACACTTGAACTGAATTACAAAACAGAACAGAGTCACACATGCAGAAAACACACTATGGCTGCTTAACGGGAAAGGTGAGGTGGGGTGATACATAAAACAAGGGTATCAAATTAGCTCAGATACCGTTCCATAAACCCAATATGTAATAGACAAGACCTACTCCTTGCTCAGAGAACTGGACTCAACACGCCCTATTCACCGCACAAGATTATATCTGACTAGTAATAATCGTAAAGCCTATGTATTGATATCTCTCTGTTAGTGTGTCAAGTGGGTGTAAAGCGGCATAAACACAGCAGTGAAAAGCAGCTAAATCCCATTATGAAAATAAATTACTTTGAAAAACCCATGAAACAAAGACAGTGAACGAGAGAGGAATTCTTACACAATGCGTTCAGGGGCTGTGATGCAACCTGGATTGACCATATCTAGACCCACAGCTGGATGAGACATAAGGGTGGACACTCTTGGGGCTGAGAGGTTTGGTGAGGTTGGGTGAGCAAACGCAGACCCTTTAAAGTAATACTGCATGATACCCATCGCATGGGTCCCAAATCTCCAGCTTCAAGGGCATCTTCCTACATCAAAAACATGCATGAGAAACCCAGAAGATGGTACACAGTGTGATGGGGAAAGGTTTCTAAAACGCACCTCATTTCTCATCGCCTTGTGCCCGGGTTCGCCATTCCAGCCGCTTTACTAGCAAGCTCCCTACTTGGAGCATCAGCACCTTTAACCTCCTGTTCCGTACAGGTTGCAATTTGTCCTGAGGATAAACGGGAAGACGTGGAACCAACGAGAGACTAGCTCTTGGTGTTGGGACAGGCACAGGTCACTCTATTTTCCCATCAGAAAGAAGAATTAACCACAGGCTCAGCCTGGCCCCCGGAACCAGAACAGGGCCTGAAGCCATTCTGCGATTTTGCGGCCAGCTCCCATAAAAACGAGTTGTAAAATGGAGGTTCAGGGCACTGCAATTCACAAACCTGCAGAGTTATAAATGATAACTCTCGTCCACAAATATATTGAGGGAAGGCAAAGAAGAGGATTTGAAATCAAGGCAGAATTGCAGGAAAGAGATTTCAGGAGGTAGATTCGAATCGCATTTAAAGCACATGAAAAGCGGCAAAACGTTGACAATGATGCCCTTGGCCAAAAAGGGCGTATGCGTTTTTTCCTGAATATATTCAGGAAAAAACGCATACGCCCTTTTTGGCCAACCAAGCAACCTGGAAAGGCAAATCAGCGCTACAAACAAGTCTCGCTTCCCATCGGTCAAAAGGGCCATGCTGAAAAAAGTGTCAAAACCAGAAATGCAGGACAGGCCATGGAGAAATGGGAGCCTTGCTACACTGATGGGCGGGATGTAAATTGCCAACAGCCACTCTGGAGAAGTGTACGGTGAGTCCTGAAACATCTGAAAAACACAGCTTAGAGAGCATAGGGCACTTCCACTCATGGGGGTATGAATTGGGAAAATGAAAAATCAGCAAGACACAAGCACCCCAAAGTTTAGGGCTGCTCTGTTGACAAGGACCTCCACTTCATTCCACCTTAAATATCCCAGGAAAGAGAAAAATGGGTAAAGAAGTTGTGGTCCTTATGTACAATGGAATATCACTCAGCCATGAAATCAATGTCATAAGGCTAGTAGCAGCATGATGAGTGGATTTAGGTACGACGATTCTAAGTGAAATAAGTCACACAGAAAAGGACACTTCTCATAAGGTATCACTGATAGAGGGAATGTAAAAACCGTTACACTTGAACTGAATTACAAAACAGAACAGAGTCACACATGCAGAAAACACACTATGGCTGCTTAACGGGAAAGGTGAGGTGGGGTGATACATAAAACAAGGGTATCAAATTAGCTCAGATACCATTCCATAAACCCAATATGTAATAGACAAGACCTACTCCTTGCTCAGAGAACTGGACTCAACACGCCCTATTCACCGCACAAGAATATATCTGACTAATAATAATCGTAAAACCTATGTATTGATATCTCTCTGTTAGTGTGTCAAGTGGGTGTAAAGCGGCATAAACACAGCAGTGAAAAGCAGCTAAACCCCATTATAAAAATAAATTACTTTGAAACACCCATGAAACAAAGACAGTGAAAGAGAGAGAAATTCTTACACAATGCGTTCAGGGGCTGTGATGCAACCTGGATTGACCATATCTAGACTCACAGCTGGATCAGACATAAGGGTGGACACTCTTGGGGCTGAGAGGTTTGGTGAGGTTGGGTGAGCAAACGCAGACCCTTTAAAGTAATACTGCATGATACCCATCGCATGGGTCCCAAATCTCCAGGTTCAAGGGCATCTTCCTACATCAAAAACATGCATGAGAAACCCAGAAGATGGTACACCGTGTGATGGGGAAAGGTTTCTAAAACGCACCTCATTTCTCATCGCCTTGTGCCCGGGTTCGCCATTCCAGCCGCTTTACTAGCAAGCTCCCTACTTGGAGCATCAGCACCTTTAACCTCCTGTTCCGTACAGGTTGCAATTTGTCCTGAGGATAAACGGGAAGACGTGGAACCAACGAGAGACTAGCTCTTGGTGTTGGGACAGGCACAGGTCACTCTATTTTCCCATCAGAAAGAAGAATTAACCACAGGCTCAGCCTGGCCCCCGGAACCAGAACAGGGCCTGAAGCCATTCTGCGATTTTGCCGCCAGCTCCCATAAAAACGAGTTGTAAAATGGAGGTTCAGGGCACTGCAATTCACAAACCTGCAGAGTTATAAATGATAACTCTCGTCCACAAATATATTGAGGGAAGGCAAAGAAGAGGATTTGAAATCAAGGCAGAATTGCAGGAAAGAGATTTCAGGAGGTAGATTCGAATCGCCTTTAAAGCACATGAAAAGCGGCAAAACGTTGACAATGATGCCCTTGGCCAAAAAGGGCGTATGCGTTTTTTCCTGAATATATTCAGGAAAAAACGCATACGCCCTTTTTGGCCAACCAAGCAACCTGGAAAGGCAAATCAGCGCTACAAACAAGTCTCGCTTCCCATCGGTCAAAAGGGCCATGCTGAAAAAAGTGTCAAAACCAGAAATGCAGGACAGGCCATGGAGAAATGGGAGCCTTGCTACACTGATGGGCGGGATGTAAATTGCCAACAGCCACTCTGGAGAAGTGTACGGTGAGTCCTGAAACATCTGAAAACCACAGCTTAGAGAGCATAGGGCACTTCCACTCATGGGGGTATGAATTGGGAAAATGAAAAATCAGCAAGACACAAGCACCCCAAAGTTTAGGGCTGCTCTGTTGACAAGGACCTCCACTTCATTCCACCTTAAATATCCCAGGAAAGAGAAAAATGGGTAAAGAAGTTGTGGTCCTTATGTACAATGGAATATCACTCAGCCATGAAATCAATGTCATAAGGCTAGTAGCAGCATGATGAGTGGATTTAGGTACGACGATTCTAAGTGAAATAAGTCACACAGAAAAGGACACTTCTCATAAGGTATGACTGATAGAGGGAATGTAAAAACCGTTACACTTGAACTGAATTACAAAACAGAACAGAGTCACACATGCAGAAAACACACTATGGCTGCTTAACGGGAAAGGTGAGGTGGGGTGATACATAAAACAAGGGTATCAAATTAGCTCAGATACCGTTCCATAAACCCAATATGTAATAGACAAGACCTACTCCTTGCTCAGAGAACTGGACTCAACACGCCCTATTCACCGCACAAGATTATATCTGACTAGTAATAATCGTAAAGCCTATGTATTGATATCTCTCTGTTAGTGTGTCAAGTGGGTGTAAAGCGGCATAAACACAGCAGTGAAAAGCAGCTAAATCCCATTATGAAAATAAATTACTTTGAAAAACCCATGAAACAAAGACAGTGAACGAGAGAGGAATTCTTACACAATGCGTTCAGGGGCTGTGATGCAACCTGGATTGACCATATCTAGACCCACAGCTGGATGAGACATAAGGGTGGACACTCTTGGGGCTGAGAGGTTTGGTGAGGTTGGGTGAGCAAACGCAGACCCTTTAAAGTAATACTGCATGGTACCCATCGCATGGGTCCCAAATCTCCAGGTTCAAGGGCATCTTCCTACATCAAAAACATGCATGAGAAACCCAGAAGATGGTACACAGTGTGATGGGGAAAGGTTTCTAAAACGCACCTCATTTCTCATCGCCTTGTGCCCGGGTTCGCCATTCCAGCCGCTTTACTAGCAAGCTCCCTACTTGGAGCATCAGCACCTTTAACCTCCTGTTCCGTACAGGTTGCAATTTGTCCTGAGGATAAACGGGAAGACGTGGAACCAACGAGAGACTAGCTCTTGGTGTTGGGACAGGCACAGGTCACTCTATTTTCCCATCAGAAAGAAGAATTAACCACAGGCTCAGCCTGCCCCCCGGAACCAGAACAGGGCCTGAAGCCATTCTGCGATTTTGCGGCCAGCTCCCATAAAAACGAGTTGTAAAATGGAGGTTCAGGGCACTGCAATTCACAAACCTGCAGAGTTATAAATGATAACTCTCGTCCACAAATATATTGAGGGAAGGCAAAGAAGAGGATTTGAAATCAAGGCAGAATTGCAGGAAAGAGATTTCAGGAGGTAGATTCGAATTGCATTTAAAGCACATGAAAAGCGGCAAAACGTTGACAATGATGCCCTTGGCCAAAAAGGGCATATGCGTTTTTTCCTGAATATATTCAGGAAAAAACGCATACGCCCTTTTTGGCCAACCAAGCAACCTGGAAAGGCAAATCAGCGCTACAAACAAGTCTCGCTTCCCATCGGTCAAAAGGGCCATGCTGAAAAAAGTGTCAAAACCAGAAATGCAGGACAGGCCATGGAGAAATGGGAGCCTTGCTACACTGATGGGCGGGATGTAAATTGCCAACAGCCACTCTGGAGAAGTGTACGGTGAGTCCTGAAACATCTGAAAAACAAAGCTTAGAGAGCATAGGGCACTTCCACTCATGGGGGTATGAATTGGGAAAATGAAAAATCAGCAAGACACAAGCACCCCAAAGTTTAGGGCTGCTCTGTTGACAAGGACCTCCACTTCATTCCACCTTAAATATCCCAGGAAAGAGAAAAATGGGTAAAGAAGTTGTGGTCCTTATGTACAATGGAATATCACTCAGCCATGAAATCAATGTCATAAGGCTAGTAGCAGCATGATGAGTGGATTTAGGTACGACGATTCTAAGTGAAATAAGTCACACAGAAAAGGACACTTCTCATAAGGTATCACTGATAGAGGGAATGTAAAAACCGTTACACTTGAACTGAATTACAAAACAGAACAGAGTCACACATGCAGAAAACACACTATGGCTGCTTAACGGGAAAGGTGAGGTGGGGTGATACATAAAACAAGGGTATCAAATTAGCTCAGATACCATTCCATAAACCCAATATGTAATAGACAAGACCTACTCCTTGCTCAGAGAACTGGACTCAACACGCCCTATTCACCGCACAAGAATATATCTGACTAATAATAATCGTAAAACCTATGTATTGATATCTCTCTGTTAGTGTGTCAAGTGGGTGTAAAGCGGCATAAACACAGCAGTGAAAAGCAGCTAAACCCCATTATAAAAATAAATTACTTTGAAACACCCATGAAACAAAGACAGTGAAAGAGAGAGAAATTCTTACACAATGCGTTCAGGGGCTGTGATGCAACCTGGATTGACCATATCTAGACTCACAGCTGGATCAGACATAAGGGTGGACACTCTTGGGGCTGAGAGGTTTGGTGAGGTTGGGTGAGCAAACGCAGACCCTTTAAAGTAATACTGCATGATACCCATCGCATGGGTCCCAAATCTCCAGGTTCAAGGGCATCTTCCTACATCAAAAACATGCATGAGAAACCCAGAAGATGGTACACCGTGTGATGGGGAAAGGTTTCTAAAACGCACCTCATTTCTCATCGCCTTGTGCCCGGGTTCGCCATTCCAGCCGCTTTACTAGCAAGCTCCCTACTTGGAGCATCAGCACCTTTAACCTCCTGTTCCGTACAGGTTGCAATTTGTCCTGAGGATAAACGGGAAGACGTGGAACCAACGAGAGACTAGCTCTTGGTGTTGGGACAGGCACAGGTCACTCTATTTTCCCATCAGAAAGAAGAATTAACCACAGGCTCAGCCTGCCCCCCGGAACCAGAACAGGGCCTGAAGCCATTCTGCGATTTTGCGGCCAGCTCCCATAAAAACGAGTTGTAAAATGGAGGTTCAGGGCACTGCAATTCACAAACCTGCAGAGTTATAAATGATAACTCTCGTCCACAAATATATTGAGGGAAGGCAAAGAAGAGGATTTGAAATCAAGGCAGAATTGCAGGAAAGAGATTTCAGGAGGTAGATTCGAATCGCCTTTAAAGCACATGAAAAGCGGCAAAACGTTGACAATGATGCCCTTGGCCAAAAAGGGCGTATGCGTTTTTTCCTGAATATATTCAGGAAAAAACGCATACGCCCTTTTTGGCCAACCAAGCAACCTGGAAAGGCAAATCAGCGCTACAAACAAGTCTCGCTTCCCATCGGTCAAAAGGGCCATGCTGAAAAAAGTGTCAAAACCAGAAATGCAGGACAGGCCATGGAGAAATGGGAGCCTTGCTACACTGATGGGCGGGATGTAAATTGCCAACAGCCACTCTGGAGAAGTGTACGGTGAGTCCTGAAACATCTGAAAAACACAGCTTAGAGAGCATAGGGCACTTCCACTCATGGGGGTATGAATTGGGAAAATGAAAAATCAGCAAGACACAAGCACCCCAAAGTTTAGGGCTGCTCTGTTGACAAGGACCTCCACTTCATTCCACCTTAAATATCCCAGGAAAGAGAAAAATGGGTAAAGAAGTTGTGGTCCTTATGTACAATGGAATATCACTCAGCCATGAAATCAATGTCATAAGGCTAGTAGCAGCATGATGAGTGGATTTAGGTACGACGATTCTAAGTGAAATAAGTCACACAGAAAAGGACACTTCTCATAAGGTATGACTGATAGAGGGAATGTAAAAACCGTTACACTTGAACTGAATTACAAAACAGAACAGAGTCACACATGCAGAAAACACACTATGGCTGCTTAACGGGAAAGGTGAGGTGGGGTGATACATAAAACAAGGGTATCAAATTAGCTCAGATACCGTTCCATAAACCCAATATGTAATAGACAAGACCTACTCCTTGCTCAGAGAACTGGACTCAACACGCCCTATTCACCGTACAAGATTATATCTGACTAGTAATAATCGTAAAGCCTATGTATTGATATCTCTCTGTTAGTGTGTCAAGTGGGTGTAAAGCGGCATAAACACAGCAGTGAAAAGCAGCTAAATCCCATTATGAAAATAAATTACTTTGAAACACCCATGAAACAAAGACAGTGAAAGAGAGAGGAATTCTTACACAATGCGTTCAGGGGCTGTGATGCAACCTGGATTGACCATATCTAGACCCACAGCTGGATGAGACATAAGGGTGGACACTCTTGGGGCTGAGAGGTTTGGTGAGGTTGGGTGAGCAAACGCAGACCCTTTAAAGTAATACTGCATGGTACCCATCGCATGGGTCCCAAATCTCCAGGTTCAAGGGCATCTTCCTACATCAAAAACATGCATGAGAAACCCAGAAGATGGTACACCGTGTGATGGGGAAAGGTTTCTAAAACGCACCTCATTTCTCATCGCCTTGTGCCCGGGTTCGCCATTCCAGCCGCTTTACTAGCAAGCTCCCTACTTGGAGCATCAGCACCTTTAACCTCCTGTTCCGTACAGGTTGCAATTTGTCCTGAGGATAAACGGGAAGACGTGGAACCAACGAGAGACTAGCTCTTGGTGTTGGGACAGACACAGGTCACTCTATTTTCCCATCAGAAAGAAGAATTAACCACAGGCTCAGCCTGCCCCCCGGAACCAGAACAGGGCCTGAAGCCATTCTGCGATTTTGCCGCCAGCTCCCATAAAAACGAGTTGTAAAGTGGAGGTTCAGGGCACTGCAATTCACAAACCTGCAGAGTTATAAATGATAACTCTCGTCCACAAATATATTGAGGGAAGGCAAAGAAGAGGATTTGAAATCAAGGCAGAATTGCAGGAAAGAGATTTCAGGAGGTAGATTCGAATCGCCTTTAAAGCACATGAAAAGCGGCAAAACGTTGACAATGATGCCCTTGGCCAAAAAGGGCGTATGCGTTTTTTCCTGAATATATTCAGGAAAAAACGCATACGCCCTTTTTGGCCAACCAAGCAACCTGGAAAGGCAAATCAGCGCTACAAAGAAGTCTCGCTTCCCATCGGTCAAAAGGGCCATGCTGAAAAAAGTGTCAAAACCAGAAATGCAGGACAGGCCATGGAGAAATGGGAGCCTTGCTACACTGATGGGCGGGATGTAAATTGCCAACAGCCACTCTGGAGAAGTGTACGGTGAGTCCTGAAACATCTGAAAAACACAGCTTAGAGAGCATAGGGCACTTCCACTCATGGGGGTATGAATTGGGAAAATGAAAAATCAGCAAGACACAAGCACCCCAAAGTTTAGGGCTGCTCTGTTGACAAGGACCTCCACTTCATTCCACCTTAAATATCCCAGGAAAGAGAAAAATGGGTAAAGAAGTTGTGGTCCTTATGTACAATGGAATATCACTCAGCCATGAAATCAATGTCATAAGGCTAGTAGCAGCATGATGAATGGATTTAGGTACGACGTTTCTAAGTGAAATAAGTCACACAGAAAAGGACACTTCTCATAAGGTATGACTGATAGAGGGAATGTAAAAACCGTTACACTTGAACTGAATTACAAAACAGAACAGAGTCACACATGCAGAAAACACACTATGGCTGCTTAACGGGAAAGGTGAGGTGGAGTGATACATAAAACAAGGGTTTCAAATTAGCTCAGATACCGTTCCATAAACCCAATATGTAATAGACAAGACCTACTCCTTGCTCAGAGAACTGGACTCAACACGCCCTATTCACCGCACAAGAATATATCTGACTAGTAATAATCGTAAAGCCTATGTATTGATATCTCTCTGTTAGTGTGTCAAGTGGGTGTAAAGCGGCATAAACACAGCAGTGAAAAGCAGCTAAATCCCATTATGAAAATAAATTACTTTGAAAAACCCATGAAACAAAGACAGTGAACGAGAGAGAAATTCTTACACAATGCGTTCAGGGGCTGTGATGCAACCTGGATTGACCATATCTAGACCCACAGCTGGATGAGACATAAGGGTGGACACTCTTGGGGCTGAGAGGTTTGGTGAGGTTGGGTGAGCAAACGCAGACCCTTTAAAGTAATACTGCATGATACCCATCGCATGGGTCCCAAATCTCCAGGTTCAAGGGCATCTTCCTACATCAAAAACATGCATGAGAAACCCAGAAGATGGTACACCGTGTGATGGGGAAAGGTTTCTAAAACGCACCTCATTTCTCATCGCCTTGTGCCCGGGTTCGCCATTCCAGCCGCTTTACTAGCAAGCTCCCTACTTGGAGCATCAGCACCTTTAACCTCCTGTTCCGTACAGGTTGCAATTTGTCCTGAGGATAAACGGGAAGACGTGGAACCAACGAGAGACTAGCTCTTGGTGTTGGGACAGGCACAGGTCACTCTATTTTCCCATCAGAAAGAAGAATTAACCACAGGCTCAGCCTGCCCCCCGGAACCAGAACAGGGCCTGAAGCCATTCTGCGATTTTGCCGCCAGCTCCCATAAAAACGAGTTGTAAAATGGAGGTTCAGGGCACTGCAATTCACAAACCTGCAGAGTTATAAATGATAACTCTCGTCCACAAATATATTGAGGGAAGGCAAAGAAGAGGATTTGAAATCAAGGCAGAATTGCAGGAAAGAGATTTCAGGAGGTAGATTCGAATCGCCTTTAAAGCACATGAAAAGCGGCAAAACGTTGACAATGATGCCCTTGGCCAAAAAGGGCGTATGCGTTTTTTCCTGAATATATTCAGGAAAAAAAGGATACGCCCTTTTTGGACAACCAAGCAACCTGGAAAGGCAAATCAGCGCTACAAACAAGTCTCGCTTCCCATCGGTCAAAAGGGCCATGCTGAAAAAAGTGTCAAAACCAGAAATGCAGGACAGGCCATGGAGAAATGGGAGCCTTGCTACACTGATGGGCGGGATGTAAATTGCCAACAGCCACTCTGGAGAAGTGTACGGTGAGTCCTGAAACATCTGAAAAACACAGCTTAGAGAGCATAGGGCACTTCCACTCATGGGGGTATGAATTGGGAAAATGAAAAATCAGCAAGACACAAGCACCCCAAAGTTTAGGGCTGCTCTGTTGACAAGGACCTCCACTTCATTCCACCTTAAATATCCCAGGAAAGAGAAAAATGGGTAAAGAAGTTGTGGTCCTTATGTACAATGGAATATCACTCAGCCATGAAATCAATGTCATAAGGCTAGTAGCAGCATGATGAGTGGATTTAGGTACGACGATTCTAAGTGAAATAAGTCACACAGAAAAGGACACTTCTCATAAGGTATGACTGATAGAGGGAATGTAAAAACCGTTACACTTGAACTGAATTACAAAACAGAACAGAGTCACACATGCAGAAAACACACTATGGCTGCTTAACGGGAAAGGTGAGGTGGGGTGATACATAAAACAAGGGTATCAAATTAGCTCAGATACCGTTCCATAAACCCAATATGTAATAGACAAGACCTACTCCTTGCTCAGAGAACTGGACTCAACACGCCCTATTCACCGTACAAGATTATATCTGACTAGTAATAATCGTAAAGCCTATGTATTGATATCTCTCTGTTAGTGTGTCAAGTGGGTGTAAAGCAGCATAAACACAGCAGTGAAAAGCAGCTAAATCCCATTATGAAAATAAATTACTTTGAAACACCCATGAAACAAAGACAGTGAAAGAGAGAGGAATTCTTACACAATGCGTTCAGGGGCTGTGATGCAACCTGGATTGACCATATCTAGACCCACAGCTGGATGAGACATAAGGGTGGACACTCTTGGGGCTGAGAGGTTTGGTGAGGTTGGGTGAGCAAACGCAGACCCTTTAAAGTAATACTGCATGGTACCCATCGCATGGGTCCCAAATCTCCAGGTTCAAGGGCATCTTCCTACATCAAAAACATGCATGAGAAACCCAGAAGATGGTACACCGTGTGATGGGGAAAGGTTTCTAAAACGCACCTCATTTCTCATCGCCTTGTGCCCGGGTTCGCCATTCCAGCCGCTTTACTAGCAAGCTCCCTACTTGGAGCATCAGCACCTTTAACCTCCTGTTCCGTACAGGTTGCAATTTGTCCTGAGGATAAACGGGAAGACGTGGAACCAACGAGAGACTAGCTCTTGGTGTTGGGACAGGCACAGGTCACTCTATTTTCCCATCAGAAAGAAGAATTAACCACAGGCTCAGCCTGCCCCCCGGAACCAGAACAGGGCCTGAAGCCATTCTGCGATTTTGCCGCCAGCTCCCATAAAAACGAGTTGTAAAATGGAGGTTCAGGGCACTGCAATTCACAAACCTGCAGAGTTATAAATGATAACTCTCGTCCACAAATATATTGAGGAAAGGCAAAGAAGAGGATTTGAAATCAAGGCAGAATTGCAGGAAAGAGATTTCAGGAGGTAGATTCGAATCGCCTTTAAAGCACATGAAAAGCGGCAAAACGTTGACAATGATGCCCTTGGCCAAAAAGGGCGTATGCGTTTTTTCCTGAATATATTCAGGAAAAAACGCATACGCCCTTTTTGGCCAACCAAGCAACCTGGAAAGGCAAATCAGCGCTACAAACAAGTCTTGCTTCCCATCGGTCAAAAGGGCCATGCTGAAAAAAGTGTCAAAACCAGAAATGCAGGACAGGCCATGGAGAAATGGGAGCCTTGCTACACTGATGGGCGGGATGTAAATTGCCAAGAGCCACTCTGGAGAAGTGTACGGTGAGTCCTGAAACATCTGAAAAACACAGCTTAGAGAGCATAGGGCACTTCCACTCATGGGGGTATAAATTGGGAAAATGAAAAATCAGCAAGACACAAGCACCCCAAAGTTTAGGGCTGCTCTGTTGACAAGGACCTCCACTTCATTCCACCTTAAATATCCCAGGAAAGAGAAAAATGGGTAAAGAAGTTGTGGTCCTTATGTACAATGGAATATCACTCAGCCATGAAATCAATGTCATAAGGCTAGTAGCAGCATGATGAATGGATTTAGGTACGACGATTCTAAGTGAAATAAGTCACACAGAAAAGGACACTTCTCATAAGGTATGACTGATAGAGGGAATGTAAAAACCGTTACACTTGAACTGAATTACAAAACAGAACAGAGTCACACATGCAGAAAACACACTATGGCTGCTTAACGGGAAAGGTGAGGTGGAGTGATACATAAAACAAGGGTTTCAAATTAGCTCAGATACCGTTCCATAAACCCAATATGTAATAGACAAGACCTACTCCTTGCTCAGAGAACTGGACTCAACACGCCCTATTCACCGCACAAGAATATATCTGACTAGTAATAATCGTAAAGCCTATGTATTGATATCTCTCTGTTAGTGTGTCAAGTGGGTGGAAAGCGGCATAAACACAGCAGTGAAAAGCAGCTAAATCCCATTATGAAAATAAATTACTTTGAAAAACCCATGAAACAAAGACAGTGAACGAGAGAGGAATTCTTACACAATGCGCTCAGGGGCTGTGATGCAACCTGGATTGACCATATCTAGACCCACAGCTGGATGAGACATAAGGGTGGACACTCTTGGGGCTGAGAGGTTTGGTGAGGTTGGGTGAGCAAACGCAGACCCTTTAAAGTAATACTGCGTGGTACCCATCGCATGGGTCCCAAATCTCCAGGTTCAAGGGCATCTTCCTACATCGAAAACATGCATGAGAAACCCAGAAGATGGTACACCGTGTGATGGGGAAAGGTTTCTAAAACGCACCTCATTTCTCATCGCCTTGTGCCCGGGTTCGCCATTCCAGCCGCTTTACTAGCAAGCTCCCTACTTGGAGCATCAGCACCTTTAACCTCCTGTTCCGTACAGGTTGCAATTTGTCCTGAGGATAAACGGGAAGACGTGGAACCAACGAGAGACTAGCTCTTGGTGTTGGGACAGACACAGGTCACTCTATTTTCCCATCAGAAAGAAGAATTAACCACAGGCTCAGCCTGCCCCCCGGAACCAGAACAGGGCCTGAAGCCATTCTGCGATTTTGCCGCCAGCTCCCATAAAAACGAGTTGTAAAATGGAGGTTCAGGGCACTGCAATTCACAAACCTGCAGAGTTATAAATGATAACTCTCGTCCACAAATATATTGAGGGAAGGCAAAGAAGAGGATTTGAAATCAAGGCAGAATTGCAGGAAAGAGATTTCAGGAGGTAGATTCGAATCGCCTTTAAAGCACATGAAAAGCGGCAAAACGTTGACAATGATGCCCTTGGCCAAAAAGGGCGTATGCGTTTTTTCCTGAATATATTCAGGAAAAAACGCATACGCCCTTTTTGGCCAACCAAGCAACCTGGAAAGGCAAATCAGCGCTACAAACAAGTCTCGCTTCCCATCGGTCAAAAGGGCCATGCTGAAAAAAGTGTCAAAACCAGAAATGCAGGACAGGCCATGGAGAAATGGGAGCCTTGCTACACTGATGGGCGGGATGTAAATTGCCAAGAGCCACTCTGGAGAAGTGTCCGGTGAGTCCTGAAACATCTGAAAAACACAGCTTAGAGAGCATAGGGCACTTCCACTCATGGGGGTATAAATTGGGAAAATGAAAAATCAGCAAGACACAAGCACCCCAAAGTTTAGGGCTGCTCTGTTGACAAGGACCTCCACTTCATTCCACCTTAAATATCCCAGGAAAGAGAAAAATGGGTAAAGAAGTTGTGGTCCTTATGTACAATGGAATATCACTCAGCCATGAAATCAATGTCATAAGGCTAGTAGCAGCATGATGAATGGATTTAGGTACGACGATTCTAAGTGAAATAAGTCACACAGAAAAGGACACTTCTCATAAGGTATGACTGATAGAGGGAATGTAAAAACCGTTACACTTGAACTGAATTACAAAACAGAACAGAGTCACACATGCAGAAAACACACTATGGCTGCTTAACGGGAAAGGTGAGGTGGAGTGATACATAAAACAAGGGTTTCAAATTAGCTCAGATACCGTTCCATAAACCCAATATGTAATAGACAAGACCTACTCCTTGCTCAGAGAACTGGACTCAACACGCCCTATTCACCGCACAAGAATATATCTGACTAGTAATAATCGTAAAGCCTATGTATTGATATCTCTCTGTTAGTGTGTCAAGTGGGTGTAAAGCGGCATAAACACAGCAGTGAAAAGCAGCTAAATCCCATTATGAAAATAAATTACTTTGAAAAACCCATGAAACAAAGACAGTGAACGAGAGAGAAATTCTTACACAATGCGTTCAGGGGCTGTGATGCAACCTGGATTGACCATATCTAGACCCACAGCTGGATGAGACATAAGGGTGGACACTCTTGGGGCTGAGAGGTTTGGTGAGGTTGGGTGAGCAAACGCAGACCCTTTAAAGTAATACTGCATGATACCCATCGCATGGGTCCCAAATCTCCAGGTTCAAGGGCATCTTCCTACATCAAAAACATGCATGAGAAACCCAGAAGATGGTACACCGTGTGATGGGGAAAGGTTTCTAAAACGCACCTCATTTCTCATCGCCTTGTGCCCGGGTTCGCCATTCCAGCCGCTTTACTAGCAAGCTCCCTACTTGGAGCATCAGCACCTTTAACCTCCTGTTCCGTACAGGTTGCAATTTGTCCTGAGGATAAACGGGAAGACGTGGAACCAACGAGAGACTAGCTCTTGGTGTTGGGACAGGCACAGGTCACTCTATTTTCCCATCAGAAAGAAGAATTAACCACAGGCTCAGCCTGCCCCCCGGAACCAGAACAGGGCCTGAAGCCATTCTGCGATTTTGCCGCCAGCTCCCATAAAAACGAGTTGTAAAATGGAGGTTCAGGGCACTGCAATTCACAAACCTGCAGAGTTATAAATGATAACTCTCGTCCACAAATATATTGAGGGAAGGCAAAGAAGAGGATTTGAAATCAAGGCAGAATTGCAGGAAAGAGATTTCAGGAGGTAGATTCGAATCGCCTTTAAAGCACATGAAAAGCGGCAAAACGTTGACAATGATGCCCTTGGCCAAAAAGGGCGTATGCGTTTTTTCCTGAATATATTCAGGAAAAAACGCATACGCCCTTTTTGGCCAACCAAGCAACCTGGAAAGGCAAATCAGCGCTACAAAGAAGTCTCGCTTCCCATCGGTCAAAAGGGCCATGCTGAAAAAAGTGTCAAAACCAGAAATGCAGGACAGGCCATGGAGAAATGGGAGCCTTGCTACACTGATGGGCGGGATGTAAATTGCCAACAGCCACTCTGGAGAAGTGTACGGTGAGTCCTGAAACATCTGAAAAACACAGCTTAGAGAGCATAGGGCACTTCCACTCATGGGGGTATGAATTGGGAAAATGAAAAATCAGCAAGACACAAGCACCCCAAAGTTTAGGGCTGCTCTGTTGACAAGGACCTCCACTTCATTCCACCTTAAATATCCCAGGAAAGAGAAAAATGGGTAAAGAAGTTGTGGTCCTTATGTACAATGGAATATCACTCAGCCATGAAATCAATGTCATAAGGCTAGTAGCAGCATGATGAGTGGATTTAGGTACGACGATTCTAAGTGAAATAAGTCACACAGAAAAGGACACTTCTCATAAGGTATGACTGATAGAGGGAATGTAAAAACCGTTACACTTGAACTGAATTACAAAACAGAACAGAGTCACACATGCAGAAAACACACTATGGCTGCTTAACGGGAAAGGTGAGGTGGGGTGATACATAAAACAAGGGTATCAAATTAGCTCAGATACCGTTCCATAAACCCAATATGTAATAGACAAGACCTACTCCTTGCTCAGAGAACTGGACTCAACACGCCCTATTCACCGCACAAGATTATATCTGACTAGTAATAATCGTAAAGCCTATGTATTGATATCTCTCTGTTAGTGTGTCAAGTGGGTGGAAAGCGGCATAAACACAGCAGTGAAAAGCAGCTAAATCCCATTATGAAAATAAATTACTTTGAAACACCCATGAAACAAAGACAGTGAAAGAGAGAGAAATTCTTACACAATGCGTTCAGGGGCTGTGATGCAACCTGGATTGACCATATCTAGACTCACAGCTGGATCAGACATAAGGGTGGACACTCTTGGGGCTGAGAGGTTTGGTGAGGTTGGGTGAGCAAACGCAGACCCTTTAAAGTAATACTGCATGATACCCATCGCATGGGTCCCAAATCTCCAGGTTCAAGGGCATCTTCCTACATCAAAAACATGCATGAGAAACCCAGAAGATGGTACACCGTGTGATGGGGAAAGGTTTCTAAAACGCACCTCATTTCTCATCGCCTTGTGCCCGGGTTCGCCATTCCAGCCGCTTTACTAGCAAGCTCCCTACTTGGAGCATCAGCACCTTTAACCTCCTGTTCCGTACAGGTTGCAATTTGTCCTGAGGATAAACGGGAAGACGTGGAACCAACGAGAGACTAGCTCTTGGTGTTGGGACAGGCACAGGTCACTCTATTTTCCCATCAGAAAGAAGAATTAACCACAGGCTCAGCCTGCCCCCCGGAACCAGAACAGGGCCTGAAGCCATTCTGCGATTTTGCCACCAGCTCCCATAAAAACGAGTTGTAAAATGGAGGTTCAGGGCACTGCAATTCACAAACCTGCAGAGTTATAAATGATAACTCTCGTCCACAAATATATTGAGGGAAGGCAAAGAAGAGGATTTGAAATCAAGGCAGAATGGCAGGAAACAGATTTCAGGAGGTAGATTCGAATCGCCTTTAAAGCACATGAAAAGCGGCAAAACGTTGACAATGATGCCCTTGGCCAAAAAGGGCGTATGCGTTTTTTCCTGAATATATTCAGGAAAAAAAGGATACGCCCTTTTTGGACAACCAAGCAACCTGGAAAGGCAAATCAGCGCTACAAACAAGTCTCGCTTCCCATCGGTCAAAAGGGCCATGCTGAAAAAAGTGTCAAAACCAGAAATGCAGGACAGGCCATGGAGAAATGGGAGCCTTGCTACACTGATGGGCGGGATGTAAATTGCCAACAGCCACTCTGGAGAAGTGTACGGTGAGTCCTGAAACATCTGAAAAACACAGCTTAGAGAGCATAGGGCACTTCCACTCATGGGGGTATGAATTGGGAAAATGAAAAATCAGCAAGACACAAGCACCCCAAAGTTTAGGGCTGCTCTGTTGACAAGGACCTCCACTTCATTCCACCTTAAATATCCCAGGAAAGAGAAAAATGGGTAAAGAAGTTGTGGTCCTTATGTACAATGGAATATCACTCAGCCATGAAATCAATGTCATAAGGCTAGTAGCAGCATGATGAGTGGATTTAGGTACGACGATTCTAAGTGAAATAAGTCACACAGAAAAGGACACTTCTCATAAGGTATGACTGATAGAGGGAATGTAAAAACCGTTACACTTGAACTGAATTACAAAACAGAACAGAGTCACACATGCAGAAAACACACTATGGCTGCTTAACGGGAAAGGTGAGGTGGGGTGATACATAAAACAAGGGTATCAAATTAGCTCAGATACCGTTCCATAAACCCAATATGTAATAGACAAGACCTACTCCTTGCTCAGAGAACTGGACTCAACACGCCCTATTCACCGTACAAGATTATATCTGACTAGTAATAATCGTAAAGCCTATGTATTGATATCTCTCTGTTAGTGTGTCAAGTGGGTGTAAAGCAGCATAAACACAGCAGTGAAAAGCAGCTAAATCCCATTATGAAAATAAATTACTTTGAAACACCCATGAAACAAAGACAGTGAAAGAGAGAGGAATTCTTACACAATGCGTTCAGGGGCTGTGATGCAACCTGGATTGACCATATCTAGACCCACAGCTGGATGAGACATAAGGGTGGACACTCTTGGGGCTGAGAGGTTTGGTGAGGTTGGGTGAGCAAACGCAGACCCTTTAAAGTAATACTGCATGGTACCCATCGCATGGGTCCCAAATCTCCAGGTTCAAGGGCATCTTCCTACATCAAAAACATGCATGAGAAACCCAGAAGATGGTACACCGTGTGATGGGGAAAGGTTTCTAAAACGCACCTCATTTCTCATCGCCTTGTGCCCGGGTTCGCCATTCCAGCCGCTTTACTAGCAAGCTCCCTACTTGGAGCATCAGCACCTTTAACCTCCTGTTCCGTACAGGTTGCAATTTGTCCTGAGGATAAACGGGAAGACGTGGAACCAACGAGAGACTAGCTCTTGGTGTTGGGACAGGCACAGGTCACTCTATTTTCCCATCAGAAAGAAGAATTAACCACAGGCTCAGCCTGCCCCCCGGAACCAGAACAGGGCCTGAAGCCATTCTGCGATTTTGCCGCCAGCTCCCATAAAAACGAGTTGTAAAATGGAGGTTCAGGGCACTGCAATTCACAAACCTGCAGAGTTATAAATGATAACTCTCGTCCACAAATATATTGAGGAAAGGCAAAGAAGAGGATTTGAAATCAAGGCAGAATTGCAGGAAAGAGATTTCAGGAGGTAGATTCGAATCGCCTTTAAAGCACATGAAAAGCGGCAAAACGTTGACAATGATGCCCTTGGCCAAAAAGGGCGTATGCGTTTTTTCCTGAATATATTCAGGAAAAAACGCATACGCCCTTTTTGGCCAACCAAGCAACCTGGAAAGGCAAATCAGCGCTACAAACAAGTCTTGCTTCCCATCGGTCAAAAGGGCCATGCTGAAAAAAGTGTCAAAACCAGAAATGCAGGACAGGCCATGGAGAAATGGGAGCCTTGCTACACTGATGGGCGGGATGTAAATTGCCAAGAGCCACTCTGGAGAAGTGTCCGGTGAGTCCTGAAACATCTGAAAAACACAGCTTAGAGAGCATAGGGCACTTCCACTCATGGGGGTATAAATTGGGAAAATGAAAAATCAGCAAGACACAAGCACCCCAAAGTTTAGGGCTGCTCTGTTGACAAGGACCTCCACTTCATTCCACCTTAAATATCCCAGGAAAGAGAAAAATGGGTAAAGAAGTTGTGGTCCTTATGTACAATGGAATATCACTCAGCCATGAAATCAATGTCATAAGGCTAGTAGCAGCATGATGAATGGATTTAGGTACGACGATTCTAAGTGAAATAAGTCACACAGAAAAGGACACTTCTCATAAGGTATGACTGATAGAGGGAATGTAAAAACCGTTACACTTGAACTGAATTACAAAACAGAACAGAGTCACACATGCAGAAAACACACTATGGCTGCTTAACGGGAAAGGTGAGGTGGAGTGATACATAAAACAAGGGTTTCAAATTAGCTCAGATACCGTTCCATAAACCCAATATGTAATAGACAAGACCTACTCCTTGCTCAGAGAACTGGACTCAACACGCCCTATTCACCGCACAAGAATATATCTGACTAGTAATAATCGTAAAGCCTATGTATTGATATCTCTCTGTTAGTGTGTCAAGTGGGTGGAAAGCGGCATAAACACAGCAGTGAAAAGCAGCTAAATCCCATTATGAAAATAAATTACTTTGAAAAACCCATGAAACAAAGACAGTGAACGAGAGAGGAATTCTTACACAATGCGCTCAGGGGCTGTGATGCAACCTGGATTGACCATATCTAGACCCACAGCTGGATGAGACATAAGGGTGGACACTCTTGGGGCTGAGAGGTTTGGTGAGGTTGGGTGAGCAAACGCAGACCCTTTAAAGTAATACTGCATGATACCCATCGCATGGGTCCCAAATCTCCAGGTTCAAGGGCATCTTCCTACATCAAAAACATGCATGAGAAACCCAGAAGATGGTACACCGTGTGATGGGGAAAGGTTTCTAAAACGCACCTCATTTCTCATCGCCTTGTGCCCGGGTTCGCCATTCCAGCCGCTTTACTAGCAAGCTCCCTACTTGGAGCATCAGCACCTTTAACCTCCTGTTCCGTACAGGTTGCAATTTGTCCTGAGGATAAACGGGAAGACGTGGAACCAACGAGAGACTAGCTCTTGGTGTTGGGACAGGCACAGGTCACTCTATTTTCCCATCAGAAAGAAGAATTAACCACAGGCTCAGCCTGCCCCCCGGAACCAGAACAGGGCCTGAAGCCATTCTGCGATTTTGCCGCCAGCTCCCATAAAAACGAGTTGTAAAATGGAGGTTCAGGGCACTGCAATTCACAAACCTGCAGAGTTATAAATGATAACTCTCGTCCACAAATATATTGAGGGAAGGCAAAGAAGAGGATTTGAAATCAAGGCAGAATTGCAGGAAAGAGATTTCAGGAGGTAGATTCGAATCGCCTTTAAAGCACATGAAAAGCGGCAAAACGTTGACAATGATGCCCTTGGCCAAAAAGGGCGTATGCGTTTTTTCCTGAATATATTCAGGAAAAAACGCATACGCCCTTTTTGGCCAACCAAGCAACCTGGAAAGGCAAATCAGCGCTACAAACAAGTCTCGCTTCCCATCGGTCAAAAGGGCCATGCTGAAAAAAGTGTCAAAACCAGAAATGCAGGACAGGCCATGGAGAAATGGGAGCCTTGCTACACTGATGGGCGGGATGTAAATTGCCAACAGCCACTCTGGAGAAGTGTACGGTGAGTCCTGAAACATCTGAAAAACACAGCTTAGAGAGCATAGGGCACTTCCACTCATGGGGGTATGAATTGGGAAAATGAAAAATCAGCAAGACACAAGCACCCCAAAGTTTAGGGCTGCTCTGTTGACAAGGACCTCCACTTCATTCCACCTTAAATATCCCAGGAAAGAGAAAAATGGGTAAAGAAGTTGTGGTCCTTATGTACAATGGAATATCACTCAGCCATGAAATCAATGTCATAAGGCTAGTAGCAGCATGATGAGTGGATTTAGGTACGACGATTCTAAGTGAAATAAGTCACACAGAAAAGGACACTTCTCATAAGGTATCACTGATAGAGGGAATGTAAAAACCGTTACACTTGAACTGAATTACAAAACAGAACAGAGTCACACATGCAGAAAACACACTATGGCTGCTTAACGGGAAAGGTGAGGTGGGGTGATACATAAAACAAGGGTATCAAATTAGCTCAGATACCATTCCATAAACCCAATATGTAATAGACAAGACCTACTCCTTGCTCAGAGAACTGGACTCAACACGCCCTATTCACCGCACAAGAATATATCTGACTAATAATAATCGTAAAACCTATGTATTGATATCTCTCTGTTAGTGTGTCAAGTGGGTGTAAAGCGGCATAAACACAGCAGTGAAAAGCAGCTAAACCCCATTATAAAAATAAATTACTTTGAAACACCCATGAAACAAAGACGGTGAAAGAGAGAGAAATTCTTACACAATGCGTTCAGGGGCTGTGATGCAACCTGGATTGACCATATCTAGACTCACAGCTGGATCAGACATAAGGGTGGACACTCTTGGGGCTGAGAGGTTTGGTGAGGTTGGGTGAGCAAACGCAGACCCTTTAAAGGAATACTGCATGATACCCATCGCATGGGTCCCAAATCTCCAGGTTCAAGGGCATCTTCCTACATCAAAAACATGCATGAGAAACCCAGAAGATGGTACACCGTGTGATGGGGAAAGGTTTCTAAAACGCACCTCATTTCTCATCGCCTTGTGCCCGGGTTCGCCATTCCAGCCGCTTTACTAGCAAGCTCCCTACTTGGAGCATCAGCACCTTTAACCTCCTGTTCCGTACAGGTTGCAATTTGTCCTGAGGATAAACGGGAAGACGTGGAACCAACGAGAGACTAGCTCTTGGTGTTGGGACAGGCACAGGTCACTCTATTTTCCCATCAGAAAGAAGAATTAACCACAGGCTCAGCCTGCCCCCCGGAACCAGAACAGGGCCTGAAGCCATTCTGCGATTTTGCCGCCAGCTCCCATAAAAACGAGTTGTAAAATGGAGGTTCAGGGCACTGCAATTCACAAACCTGCAGAGTTATAAATGATAACTCTCGTCCGCAAATATATTGAGGGAAGGCAACGAAGAGGATTTGAAATCAAGGCAGAATTGCAGGAAAGAGATTTCAGGAGGTAGATTCGAATCGCCTTTAAAGCACATGAAAAGCGGCAAAACGTTGACAATGATGCCCTTGGCCAAAAAGGGCGTATGCGTTTTTTCCTGAATATATTCAGGAAAAAACGCATACGCCCTTTTTGGCCAACCAAGCAACCTGGAAAGGCAAATCAGCGCTACAAACAAGTCTCGCTTCCCATCGGTCAAAAGGGCCATGCTGAAAAAAGTGTCAAAACCAGAAATGCAGGACAGGCCATGGAGAAATGGGAGCCTTGCTACACTGATGGGCGGGATGTAAATTGCCAAGAGCCACTCTGGAGAAGTGTCCGGTGAGTCCTGAAACATCTGAAAAACACAGCTTAGAGAGCATAGGGCACTTCCACTCATGGGGGTATAAATTGGGAAAATGAAAAATCAGCAAGACACAAGCACCCCAAAGTTTAGGGCTGCTCTGTTGACAAGGACCTCCACTTCATTCCACCTTAAATATCCCAGGAAAGAGAAAAATGGGTAAAGAAGTTGTGGTCCTTATGTACAATGGAATATCACTCAGCCATGAAATCAATGTCATAAGGCTAGTAGCAGCATGATGAATGGATTTAGGTACGACGATTCTAAGTGAAATAAGTCACACAGAAAAGGACACTTCTCATAAGGTATCACTGATAGAGGGAATGTAAAAACCGTTACACTTGAACTGAATTACAAAACAGAACAGAGTCACACATGCAGAAAACACACTATGGCTGCTTAACGGGAAAGGTGAGGTGGAGTGATACATAAAACAAGGGTTTCAAATTAGCTCAGATACCGTTCCATAAACCCAATATGTAATAGACAAGACCTACTCCTTGCTCAGAGAACTGGACTCAACACGCCCTATTCACCGCACAAGAATATATCTGACTAGTAATAATCGTAAAGCCTATGTATTGATATCTCTCTGTTAGTGTGTCAAGTGGGTGTAAAGCGGCATAAACACAGCAGTGAAAAGCAGCTAAATCCCATTATGAAAATAAATTACTTTGAAAAACCCATGAAACAAAGACAGTGAACGAGAGAGGAATTCTTACACAATGCGTTCAGGGGCTGTGATGCAACCTGGATTGACCATATCTAGACCCACAGCTGGATGAGACATAAGGGTGGACACTCTTGGGGCTGAGAGGTTTGGTGAGGTTGGGTGAGCAAACGCAGACCCTTTAAAGTAATACTGCATGATACCCATCGCATGGGTCCCAAATCTCCAGGTTCAAGGGCATCTTCCTACATCAAAAACATGCATGAGAAACCCAGAAGATGGTACACCGTGTGATGGGGAAAGGTTTCTAAAACGCACCTCATTTCTCATCGCCTTGTGCCCGGGTTCGCCATTCCAGCCGCTTTACTAGCAAGCTCCCTACTTGGAGCATCAGCACCTTTAACCTCCTGTTCCGTACAGGTTGCAATTTGTCCTGAGGATAAACGGGAAGACGTGGAACCAACGAGAGACTAGCTCTTGGTCTTGGGACAGGCACAGGTCACTCTATTTTCCCATCAGAAAGAAGAATTAACCACAGGCTCAGCCTGCCCCCCGGAACCAGAACAGGGCCTGAAGCCATTCTGCGATTTTGCCGCCAGCTCCCATAAAAACGAGTTGTAAAATGGAGGTTCAGGGCACTGCAATTCACAAACCTGCAGAGTTATAAATGATAACTCTCGTCCACAAATATATTGAGGGAAGGCAAAGAAGAGGATTTGAAATCAAGGCAGAATTGCAGGAAAGAGATTTCAGGAGGTAGATTCGAATCGCCTTTAAAGCACATGAAAAGCGGCAAAACGTTGACAATGATGCCCTTGGCCAAAAAGGGCGTATGCGTTTTTTCCTGAATATATTCAGGAAAAAACGCATACGCCCTTTTTGGCCAACCAAGCAACCTGGAAAGGCAAATCAGCGCTACAAACAAGTCTCGCTTCCCATCGGTCAAAAGGGCCATGCTGAAAAAAGTGTCAAAACCAGAAATGCAGGACAGGCCATGGAGAAATGGGAGCCTTGCTACACTGATGGGCGGGATGTAAATTGCCAACAGCCACTCTGGAGAAGTGTACGGTGAGTCCTGAAACATCTGAAAAACACAGCTTAGAGAGCATAGGGCACTTCCACTCATGGGGGTATGAATTGGGAAAATGAAAAATCAGCAAGACACAAGCACCCCAAAGTTTAGGGCTGCTCTGTTGACAAGGACCTCCACTTCATTCCACCTTAAATATCCCAGGAAAGAGAAAAATGGGTAAAGAAGTTGTGGTCCTTATGTACAATGGAATATCACTCAGCCATGAAATCAATGTCATAAGGCTAGTAGCAGCATGATGAGTGGATTTAGGTACGACGATTCTAAGTGAAATAAGTCACACAGAAAAGGACACTTCTCATAAGGTATCACTGATAGAGGGAATGTAAAAACCGTTACACTTGAACTGAATTACAAAACAGAACAGAGTCACACATGCAGAAAACACACTATGGCTGCTTAACGGGAAAGGTGAGGTGGGGTGATACATAAAACAAGGGTATCAAATTAGCTCAGATACCATTCCATAAACCCAATATGTAATAGACAAGACCTACTCCTTGCTCAGAGAACTGGACTCAACACGCCCTATTCACCGCACAAGAATATATCTGACTAATAATAATCGTAAAACCTATGTATTGATATCTCTCTGTTAGTGTGTCAAGTGGGTGTAAAGCGGCATAAACACAGCAGTGAAAAGCAGCTAAACCCCATTATAAAAATAAATTACTTTGAAACACCCATGAAACAAAGACAGTGAAAGAGAGAGAAATTCTTACACAATGCGTTCAGGGGCTGTGATGCAACCTGGATTGACCATATCTAGACTCACAGCTGGATCAGACATAAGGGTGGACACTCTTGGGGCTGAGAGGTTTGGTGAGGTTGGGTGAGCAAACGCAGACCCTTTAAAGGAATACTGCATGATACCCATCGCATGGGTCCCAAATCTCCAGGTTCAAGGGCATCTTCCTACATCAAAAACATGCATGAGAAACCCAGAAGATGGTACACCGTGTGATGGGGAAAGGTTTCTAAAACGCACCTCATTTCTCATCGCCTTGTGCCCGGGTTCGCCATTCCAGCCGCTTTACTAGCAAGCTCCCTACTTGGAGCATCAGCACCTTTAACCTCCTGTTCCGTACAGGTTGCAATTTGTCCTGAGGATAAACGGGAAGACGTGGAACCAACGAGAGACTAGCTCTTGGTGTTGGGACAGGCACAGGTCACTCTATTTTCCCATCAGAAAGAAGAATTAACCACAGGCTCAGCCTGCCCCCCGGAACCAGAACAGGGCCTGAAGCCATTCTGCGATTTTGCCGCCAGCTCCCATAAAAACGAGTTGTAAAATGGAGGTTCAGGGCACTGCAATTCACAAACCTGCAGAGTTATAAATGATAACTCTCGTCCGCAAATATATTGAGGGAAGGCAACGAAGAGGATTTGAAATCAAGGCAGAATTGCAGGAAAGAGATTTCAGGAGGTAGATTCGAATCGCCTTTAAAGCACATGAAAAGCGGCAAAACGTTGACAATGATGCCCTTGGCCAAAAAGGGCGTATGCGTTTTTTCCTGAATATATTCAGGAAAAAACGCATACGCCCTTTTTGGCCAACCAAGCAACCTGGAAAGGCAAATCAGCGCTACAAACAAGTCTCGCTTCCCATCGGTCAAAAGGGCCATGCTGAAAAAAGTGTCAAAACCAGAAATGCAGGACAGGCCATGGAGAAATGGGAGCCTTGCTACACTGATGGGCGGGATGTAAATTGCCAAGAGCCACTCTGGAGAAGTGTCCGGTGAGTCCTGAAACATCTGAAAAACACAGCTTAGAGAGCATAGGGCACTTCCACTCATGGGGGTATAAATTGGGAAAATTAAAAATCAGCAAGACACAAGCACCCCAAAGTTTAGGGCTGCTCTGTTGACAAGGACCTCCACTTCATTCCACCTTAAATATCCCAGGAAAGAGAAAAATGGGTAAAGAAGTTGTGGTCCTTATGTACAATGGAATATCACTCAGCCATGAAATCAATGTCATAAGGCTAGTAGCAGCATGATGAATGGATTTAGGTACGACGATTCTAAGTGAAATAAGTCACACAGAAAAGGACACTTCTCATAAGGTATCACTGATAGAGGGAATGTAAAAACCGTTACACTTGAACTGAATTACAAAACAGAACAGAGTCACACATGCAGAAAACACACTATGGCTGCTTAACGGGAAAGGTGAGGTGGAGTGATACATAAAACAAGGGTTTCAAATTAGCTCAGATACCGTTCCATAAACCCAATATGTAATAGACAAGACCTACTCCTTGCTCAGAGAACTGGACTCAACACGCCCTATTCACCGCACAAGAATATATCTGACTAGTAATAATCGTAAAGCCTATGTATTGATATCTCTCTGTTAGTGTGTCAAGTGGGTGTAAAGCGGCATAAACACAGCAGTGAAAAGCAGCTAAATCCCATTATGAAAATAAATTACTTTGAAAAACCCATGAAACAAAGACAGTGAACGAGAGAGGAATTCTTACACAATGCGTTCAGGGGCTGTGATGCAACCTGGATTGACCATATCTAGACCCACAGCTGGATGAGACATAAGGGTGGACACTCTTGGGGCTGAGAGGTTTGGTGAGGTTGGGTGAGCAAACGCAGACCCTTTAAAGTAATACTGCATGATACCCATCGCATGGGTCCCAAATCTCCAGCTTCAAGGGCATCTTCCTACATCAAAAACATGCATGAGAAACCCAGAAGATGGTACACCGTGTGATGGGGAAAGGTTTCTAAAACGCACCTCATTTCTCATCGCCTTGTGCCCGGGTTCGCCATTCCAGCCGCTTTACTAGCAAGCTCCCTACTTGGAGCATCAGCACCTTTAACCTCCTGTTCCGTACAGGTTGCAATTTGTCCTGAGGATAAACGGGAAGACGTGGAACCAACGAGAGACTAGCTCTTGGTGTTGGGACAGGCACAGGTCACTCTATTTTCCCATCAGAAAGAAGAATTAACCACAGGCTCAGCCTGCCCCCCGGAACCAGAACAGGGCCTGAAGCCATTCTGCGATTTTGCCGCCAGCTCCCATAAAAACGAGTTGTAAAATGGAGGTTCAGGGCACTGCAATTCACAAACCTGCAGAGTTATAAATGATAACTCTCGTCCACAAATATATTGAGGGAAGGCAAAGAAGAGGATTTGAAATCAAGGCAGAATTGCAGGAAAGAGATTTCAGGAGGTAGATTCGAATCGCCTTTAAAGCACATGAAAAGCGGCAAAACGTTGACAATGATGCCCTTGGCCAAAAAGGGCGTATGCGTTTTTTCCTGAATATATTCAGGAAAAAACGCATACGCCCTTTTTGGCCAACCAAGCAACCTGGAAAGGCAAATCAGCGGTACAAAGAAGTCTCGCTTCCCATCGGTCAAAAGGGCCATGCTGAAAAAAGTGTCAAAACCAGAAATGCAGGACAGGCCATGGAGAAATGGGAGCCTTGCTACACTGATGGGCGGGATGTAAATTGCCAACAGCCACTCTGGAGAAGTGTACGGTGAGTCCTGAAACATCTGAAAAACACAGCTTAGAGAGCATAGGGCACTTCCACTCATGGGGGTATGAATTGGGAAAATGAAAAATCAGCAAGACACAAGCACCCCAAAGTTTAGGGCTGCTCTGTTGACAAGGACCTCCACTTCATTCCACCTTAAATATCCCAGGAAAGAGAAAAATGGGTAAAGAAGTTGTGGTCCTTATGTACAATGGAATATCACTCAGCCATGAAATCAATGTCATAAGGCTAGTAGCAGCATGATGAGTGGATTTAGGTACGACGATTCTAAGTGAAATAAGTCACACAGAAAAGGACACTTCTCATAAGGTATGACTGATAGAGGGAATGTAAAAACCGTTACACTTGAACTGAATTACAAAACAGAACAGAGTCACACATGCAGAAAACACACTATGGCTGCTTAACGGGAAAGGTGAGGTGGGGTGATACATAAAACAAGGGTATCAAATTAGCTCAGATACCGTTCCATAAACCCAATATGTAATAGACAAGACCTACTCCTTGCTCAGAGAACTGGACTCAACACGCCCTATTCACCGCACAAGATTATATCTGACTAGTAATAATCGTAAAGCCTATGTATTGATATCTCTCTGTTAGTGTGTCAAGTGGGTGTAAAGCGGCATAAACACAGCAGTGAAAAGCAGCTAAATCCCATTATGAAAATAAATTACTTTGAAAAACCCATGAAACAAAGACAGTGAACGAGAGAGGAATTCTTACACAATGCGTTCAGGGGCTGTGATGCAACCTGGATTGACCATATCTAGACCCACAGCTGGATGAGACATAAGGGTGGACACTCTTGGGGCTGAGAGGTTTGGTGAGGTTGGGTGAGCAAACGCAGACCCTTTAAAGTAATACTGCATGATACCCATCTCATGGGTCCCAAATCTCCAGGTTCAAGGGCATCTTCCTACATCAAAAACATGCATGAGAAACCCAGAAGATGGTACACCGTGTGATGGGGAAAGGTTTCTAAAACGCACCTCATTTCTCATCGCCTTGTGCCCGGGTTCGCCATTCCAGCCGCTTTACTAGCAAGCTCCCTACTTGGAGCATCAGCACCTTTAACCTCCTGTTCCGTACAGGTTGCAATTTGTCCTGAGGATAAACGGGAAGACGTGGAACCAACGAGAGACTAGCTCTTGGTGTTGGGACAGGCACAGGTCACTCTATTTTCCCATCAGAAAGAAGAATTAACCACAGGCTCAGCCTGCCCCCCGGAACCAGAACAGGGCCTGAAGCCATTCTGCGATTTTGCCGCCAGCTCCCATAAAAACGAGTTGTAAAATGGAGGTTCAGGGCACTGCAATTCACAAACCTGCAGAGTTATAAATGATAACTCTCGTCCACAAATATATTGAGGGAAGGCAAAGAAGAGGATTTGAAATCAAGGCAGAATTGCAGGAAAGAGATTTCAGGAGGTAGATTCGAATCGCCTTTAAAGCACATGAAAAGCGGCAAAACGTTGACAATGATGCCCTTGGCCAAAAAGGGCGTATGCATTTTTTCCTGAATATATTCAGGAAAAAACGCATACGCCCTTTTTGGCCAACCAAGCAACCTGGAAAGGCAAATCAGCGCTACAAACAAGTCTCGCTTCCCATCGGTCAAAAGGGCCATGCTGAAAAAAGTGTCAAAACCAGAAATGCAGGACAGGCCATGGAGAAATGGGAGCCTTGCTACACTGATGGGCGGGATGTAAATTGCCAACAGCCACTCTGGAGAAGTGTACGGTGAGTCCTGAAACATCTGAAAAACACAGCTTAGAGAGCATAGGGCACTTCCACTCATGGGGGTATGAATTGGGAAAATGAAAAATCAGCAAGACACAAGCACCCCAAAGTTTAGGGCTGCTCTGTTGACAAGGACCTCCACTTCATTCCACCTTAAATATCCCAGGAAAGAGAAAAATGGGTAAAGAAGTTGTGGTCCTTATGTACAATGGAATATCACTCAGCCATGAAATCAATGTCATAAGGCTAGTAGCAGCATGATGAGTGGATTTAGGTACGACGATTCTAAGTGAAATAAGTCACACAGAAAAGGACACTTCTCATAAGGTATCACTGATAGAGGGAATGTAAAAACCGTTACACTTGAACTGAATTACAAAACAGAACAGAGTCACACATGCAGAAAACACACTATGGCTGCTTAACGGGAAAGGTGAGGTGGGGTGATACATAAAACAAGGGTATCAAATTAGCTCAGATACCGTTCCATAAACCCAATATGTAATAGACAAGACCTACTCCTTGCTCAGAGAACTGGACTCAACACGCCCTATTCACCGCACAAGATTATATCTGACTAGTAATAATCGTAAAGCCTATGTATTGATATCTCTCTGTTAGTGTGTCAAGTGGGTGTAAAGCAGCATAAACACAGCAGTGAAAAGCAGCTAAATCCCATTATGAAAATAAATTACTTTGAAAAACCCATGAAACAAAGACAGTGAACGAGAGAGAAATTCTTACACAATGCGTTCAGGGGCTGTGATGCAACCTGGATTGACCATATCTAGACCCACAGCTGGATGAGACATAAGGGTGGACACTCTTGGGGCTGAGAGGTTTGGTGAGGTTGGGTGAGCAAACGCAGACCCTTTAAAGTAATACTGCATGATACCCATCGCATGGGTCCCAAATCTCCAGGTTCAAGGGCATCTTCCTACATCAAAAACATGCATGAGAAACCCAGAAGATGGTACACCGTGTGATGGGGAAAGGTTTCTAAAACGCACCTCATTTCTCATCGCCTTGTGCCCGGGTTCGCCATTCCAGCCGCTTTACTAGCAAGCTCCCTACTTGGAGCATCAGCACCTTTAACCTCCTGTTCCGTACAGGTTGCAATTTGTCCTGAGGATAAACGGGAAGACGTGGAACCAACGAGAGACTAGCTCTTGGTGTTGGGACAGGCACAGGTCACTCTATTTTCCCATCAGAAAGAAGAATTAACCACAGGCTCAGCCTGCCCCCCGGAACCAGAACAGGGCCTGAAGCCATTCTGCGATTTTGCCGCCAGCTCCCATAAAAACGAGTTGTAAAATGGAGGTTCAGGGCACTGCAATTCACAAACCTGCAGAGTTATAAATGATAACTCTCGTCCACAAATATATTGAGGGAAGGCAAAGAAGAGGATTTGAAATCAAGGCAGAATTGCAGGAAAGAGATTTCAGGAGGTAGATTCGAATCGCCTTTAAAGCACATGAAAAGCGGCAAAACGTTGACAATGATGCCCTTGGCCAAAAAGGGCGTATGCGTTTTTTCCTGAATATATTCAGGAAAAAACGCATACGCCCTTTTTGGCCAACCAAGCAACCTGGAAAGGCAAATCAGCGCTACAAAGAAGTCTCGCTTCCCATCGGTCAAAAGGGCCATGCTGAAAAAAGTGTCAAAACCAGAAATGCAGGACAGGCCATGGAGAAATGGGAGCCTTGCTACACTGATGGGCGGGATGTAAATTGCCAACAGCCACTCTGGAGAAGTGTACGGTGAGTCCTGAAACATCTGAAAAACACAGCTTAGAGAGCATAGGGCACTTCCACTCATGGGGGTATGAATTGGGAAAATGAAAAATCAGCAAGACACAAGCACCCCAAAGTTTAGGGCTGCTCTGTTGACAAGGACCTCCACTTCATTCCACCTTAAATATCCCAGGAAAGAGAAAAATGGGTAAAGAAGTTGTGGTCCTTATGTACAATGGAATATCACTCAGCCATGAAATCAATGTCATAAGGCTAGTAGCAGCATGATGAGTGGATTTAGGTACGACGATTCTAAGTGAAATAAGTCACACAGAAAAGGACACTTCTCATAAGGTATGACTGATAGAGGGAATGTAAAAACCGTT
Source organism: Balaenoptera borealis (assembly GCF_965194805.1). NCBI lineage: Eukaryota > Metazoa > Chordata > Mammalia > Artiodactyla > Balaenopteridae > Balaenoptera > Balaenoptera borealis. Next base: position 732,713 of record NW_028123883.1, read on the forward strand.
ACACTTGAACTGAATTACAAAACAGAACAGAGTCACACATGCAGAAAACACACTATGGCTGCTTAACGGGAAAGGTGAGGTGGGGTGATACATAAAACAAGGGTATCAAATTAGCTCAGATACCGTTCCATAAACCCAATATGTAATAGACAAGACCTACTCCTTGCTCAGAGAACTGGACTCAACACGCCCTATTCACCGCACAAGATTATATCTGACTAGTAATAATCGTAAAGCCTATGTATTGATATCTCTCTGTTAGTGTGTCAAGTGGGTGGAAAGCGGCATAAACACAGCAGTGAAAAGCAGCTAAATCCCATTATGAAAATAAATTACTTTGAAACACCCATGAAACAAAGACAGTGAAAGAGAGAGAAATTCTTACACAATGCGTTCAGGGGCTGTGATGCAACCTGGATTGACCATATCTAGACTCACAGCTGGATCAGACATAAGGGTGGACACTCTTGGGGCTGAGAGGTTTGGTGAGGTTGGGTGAGCAAACGCAGACCCTTTAAAGTAATACTGCATGATACCCATCGCATGGGTCCCAAATCTCCAGGTTCAAGGGCATCTTCCTACATCAAAAACATGCATGAGAAACCCAGAAGATGGTACACCGTGTGATGGGGAAAGGTTTCTAAAACGCACCTCATTTCTCATCGCCTTGTGCCCGGGTTCGCCATTCCAGCCGCTTTACTAGCAAGCTCCCTACTTGGAGCATCAGCACCTTTAACCTCCTGTTCCGTACAGGTTGCAATTTGTCCTGAGGATAAACGGGAAGACGTGGAACCAACGAGAGACTAGCTCTTGGTGTTGGGACAGGCACAGGTCACTCTATTTTCCCATCAGAAAGAAGAATTAACCACAGGCTCAGCCTGCCCCCCGGAACCAGAACAGGGCCTGAAGCCATTCTGCGATTTTGCCACCAGCTCCCATAAAAACGAGTTGTAAAATGGAGGTTCAGGGCACTGCAATTCACAAACCTGCAGAGTTATAAATGATAACTCTCGTCCACAAATATATTGAGGGAAGGCAAAGAAGAGGATTTGAAATCAAGGCAGAATGGCAGGAAACAGATTTCAGGAGGTAGATTCGAATCGCCTTTAAAGCACATGAAAAGCGGCAAAACGTTGACAATGATGCCCTTGGCCAAAAAGGGCGTATGCGTTTTTTCCTGAATATATTCAGGAAAAAAAGGATACGCCCTTTTTGGACAACCAAGCAACCTGGAAAGGCAAATCAGCGCTACAAACAAGTCTCGCTTCCCATCGGTCAAAAGGGCCATGCTGAAAAAAGTGTCAAAACCAGAAATGCAGGACAGGCCATGGAGAAATGGGAGCCTTGCTACACTGATGGGCGGGATGTAAATTGCCAACAGCCACTCTGGAGAAGTGTACGGTGAGTCCTGAAACATCTGAAAAACACAGCTTAGAGAGCATAGGGCACTTCCACTCATGGGGGTATGAATTGGGAAAATGAAAAATCAGCAAGACACAAGCACCCCAAAGTTTAGGGCTGCTCTGTTGACAAGGACCTCCACTTCATTCCACCTTAAATATCCCAGGAAAGAGAAAAATGGGTAAAGAAGTTGTGGTCCTTATGTACAATGGAATATCACTCAGCCATGAAATCAATGTCATAAGGCTAGTAGCAGCATGATGAGTGGATTTAGGTACGACGATTCTAAGTGAAATAAGTCACACAGAAAAGGACACTTCTCATAAGGTATGACTGATAGAGGGAATGTAAAAACCGTTACACTTGAACTGAATTACAAAACAGAACAGAGTCACACATGCAGAAAACACACTATGGCTGCTTAACGGGAAAGGTGAGGTGGGGTGATACATAAAACAAGGGTATCAAATTAGCTCAGATACCGTTCCATAAACCCAATATGTAATAGACAAGACCTACTCCTTGCTCAGAGAACTGGACTCAACACGCCCTATTCACCGTACAAGATTATATCTGACTAGTAATAATCGTAAAGCCTATGTATTGATATCTCTCTGTTAGTGTGTCAAGTGGGTGTAAAGCAGCATAAACACAGCAGTGAAAAGCAGCTAAATCCCATTATGAAAATAAATTACTTTGAAACACCCATGAAACAAAGACAGTGAAAGAGAGAGGAATTCTTACACAATGCGTTCAGGGGCTGTGATGCAACCTGGATTGACCATATCTAGACCCACAGCTGGATGAGACATAAGGGTGGACACTCTTGGGGCTGAGAGGTTTGGTGAGGTTGGGTGAGCAAACGCAGACCCTTTAAAGTAATACTGCATGGTACCCATCGCATGGGTCCCAAATCTCCAGGTTCAAGGGCATCTTCCTACATCAAAAACATGCATGAGAAACCCAGAAGATGGTACACCGTGTGATGGGGAAAGGTTTCTAAAACGCACCTCATTTCTCATCGCCTTGTGCCCGGGTTCGCCATTCCAGCCGCTTTACTAGCAAGCTCCCTACTTGGAGCATCAGCACCTTTAACCTCCTGTTCCGTACAGGTTGCAATTTGTCCTGAGGATAAACGGGAAGACGTGGAACCAACGAGAGACTAGCTCTTGGTGTTGGGACAGGCACAGGTCACTCTATTTTCCCATCAGAAAGAAGAATTAACCACAGGCTCAGCCTGCCCCCCGGAACCAGAACAGGGCCTGAAGCCATTCTGCGATTTTGCCGCCAGCTCCCATAAAAACGAGTTGTAAAATGGAGGTTCAGGGCACTGCAATTCACAAACCTGCAGAGTTATAAATGATAACTCTCGTCCACAAATATATTGAGGAAAGGCAAAGAAGAGGATTTGAAATCAAGGCAGAATTGCAGGAAAGAGATTTCAGGAGGTAGATTCGAATCGCCTTTAAAGCACATGAAAAGCGGCAAAACGTTGACAATGATGCCCTTGGCCAAAAAGGGCGTATGCGTTTTTTCCTGAATATATTCAGGAAAAAACGCATACGCCCTTTTTGGCCAACCAAGCAACCTGGAAAGGCAAATCAGCGCTACAAACAAGTCTTGCTTCCCATCGGTCAAAAGGGCCATGCTGAAAAAAGTGTCAAAACCAGAAATGCAGGACAGGCCATGGAGAAATGGGAGCCTTGCTACACTGATGGGCGGGATGTAAATTGCCAAGAGCCACTCTGGAGAAGTGTCCGGTGAGTCCTGAAACATCTGAAAAACACAGCTTAGAGAGCATAGGGCACTTCCACTCATGGGGGTATAAATTGGGAAAATGAAAAATCAGCAAGACACAAGCACCCCAAAGTTTAGGGCTGCTCTGTTGACAAGGACCTCCACTTCATTCCACCTTAAATATCCCAGGAAAGAGAAAAATGGGTAAAGAAGTTGTGGTCCTTATGTACAATGGAATATCACTCAGCCATGAAATCAATGTCATAAGGCTAGTAGCAGCATGATGAATGGATTTAGGTACGACGATTCTAAGTGAAATAAGTCACACAGAAAAGGACACTTCTCATAAGGTATGACTGATAGAGGGAATGTAAAAACCGTTACACTTGAACTGAATTACAAAACAGAACAGAGTCACACATGCAGAAAACACACTATGGCTGCTTAACGGGAAAGGTGAGGTGGAGTGATACATAAAACAAGGGTTTCAAATTAGCTCAGATACCGTTCCATAAACCCAATATGTAATAGACAAGACCTACTCCTTGCTCAGAGAACTGGACTCAACACGCCCTATTCACCGCACAAGAATATATCTGACTAGTAATAATCGTAAAGCCTATGTATTGATATCTCTCTGTTAGTGTGTCAAGTGGGTGGAAAGCGGCATAAACACAGCAGTGAAAAGCAGCTAAATCCCATTATGAAAATAAATTACTTTGAAAAACCCATGAAACAAAGACAGTGAACGAGAGAGGAATTCTTACACAATGCGCTCAGGGGCTGTGATGCAACCTGGATTGACCATATCTAGACCCACAGCTGGATGAGACATAAGGGTGGACACTCTTGGGGCTGAGAGGTTTGGTGAGGTTGGGTGAGCAAACGCAGACCCTTTAAAGTAATACTGCATGATACCCATCGCATGGGTCCCAAATCTCCAGGTTCAAGGGCATCTTCCTACATCAAAAACATGCATGAGAAACCCAGAAGATGGTACACCGTGTGATGGGGAAAGGTTTCTAAAACGCACCTCATTTCTCATCGCCTTGTGCCCGGGTTCGCCATTCCAGCCGCTTTACTAGCAAGCTCCCTACTTGGAGCATCAGCACCTTTAACCTCCTGTTCCGTACAGGTTGCAATTTGTCCTGAGGATAAACGGGAAGACGTGGAACCAACGAGAGACTAGCTCTTGGTGTTGGGACAGGCACAGGTCACTCTATTTTCCCATCAGAAAGAAGAATTAACCACAGGCTCAGCCTGCCCCCCGGAACCAGAACAGGGCCTGAAGCCATTCTGCGATTTTGCCGCCAGCTCCCATAAAAACGAGTTGTAAAATGGAGGTTCAGGGCACTGCAATTCACAAACCTGCAGAGTTATAAATGATAACTCTCGTCCACAAATATATTGAGGGAAGGCAAAGAAGAGGATTTGAAATCAAGGCAGAATTGCAGGAAAGAGATTTCAGGAGGTAGATTCGAATCGCCTTTAAAGCACATGAAAAGCGGCAAAACGTTGACAATGATGCCCTTGGCCAAAAAGGGCGTATGCGTTTTTTCCTGAATATATTCAGGAAAAAACGCATACGCCCTTTTTGGCCAACCAAGCAACCTGGAAAGGCAAATCAGCGCTACAAACAAGTCTCGCTTCCCATCGGTCAAAAGGGCCATGCTGAAAAAAGTGTCAAAACCAGAAATGCAGGACAGGCCATGGAGAAATGGGAGCCTTGCTACACTGATGGGCGGGATGTAAATTGCCAACAGCCACTCTGGAGAAGTGTACGGTGAGTCCTGAAACATCTGAAAAACACAGCTTAGAGAGCATAGGGCACTTCCACTCATGGGGGTATGAATTGGGAAAATGAAAAATCAGCAAGACACAAGCACCCCAAAGTTTAGGGCTGCTCTGTTGACAAGGACCTCCACTTCATTCCACCTTAAATATCCCAGGAAAGAGAAAAATGGGTAAAGAAGTTGTGGTCCTTATGTACAATGGAATATCACTCAGCCATGAAATCAATGTCATAAGGCTAGTAGCAGCATGATGAGTGGATTTAGGTACGACGATTCTAAGTGAAATAAGTCACACAGAAAAGGACACTTCTCATAAGGTATCACTGATAGAGGGAATGTAAAAACCGTTACACTTGAACTGAATTACAAAACAGAACAGAGTCACACATGCAGAAAACACACTATGGCTGCTTAACGGGAAAGGTGAGGTGGGGTGATACATAAAACAAGGGTATCAAATTAGCTCAGATACCATTCCATAAACCCAATATGTAATAGACAAGACCTACTCCTTGCTCAGAGAACTGGACTCAACACGCCCTATTCACCGCACAAGAATATATCTGACTAATAATAATCGTAAAACCTATGTATTGATATCTCTCTGTTAGTGTGTCAAGTGGGTGTAAAGCGGCATAAACACAGCAGTGAAAAGCAGCTAAACCCCATTATAAAAATAAATTACTTTGAAACACCCATGAAACAAAGACGGTGAAAGAGAGAGAAATTCTTACACAATGCGTTCAGGGGCTGTGATGCAACCTGGATTGACCATATCTAGACTCACAGCTGGATCAGACATAAGGGTGGACACTCTTGGGGCTGAGAGGTTTGGTGAGGTTGGGTGAGCAAACGCAGACCCTTTAAAGGAATACTGCATGATACCCATCGCATGGGTCCCAAATCTCCAGGTTCAAGGGCATCTTCCTACATCAAAAACATGCATGAGAAACCCAGAAGATGGTACACCGTGTGATGGGGAAAGGTTTCTAAAACGCACCTCATTTCTCATCGCCTTGTGCCCGGGTTCGCCATTCCAGCCGCTTTACTAGCAAGCTCCCTACTTGGAGCATCAGCACCTTTAACCTCCTGTTCCGTACAGGTTGCAATTTGTCCTGAGGATAAACGGGAAGACGTGGAACCAACGAGAGACTAGCTCTTGGTGTTGGGACAGGCACAGGTCACTCTATTTTCCCATCAGAAAGAAGAATTAACCACAGGCTCAGCCTGCCCCCCGGAACCAGAACAGGGCCTGAAGCCATTCTGCGATTTTGCCGCCAGCTCCCATAAAAACGAGTTGTAAAATGGAGGTTCAGGGCACTGCAATTCACAAACCTGCAGAGTTATAAATGATAACTCTCGTCCGCAAATATATTGAGGGAAGGCAACGAAGAGGATTTGAAATCAAGGCAGAATTGCAGGAAAGAGATTTCAGGAGGTAGATTCGAATCGCCTTTAAAGCACATGAAAAGCGGCAAAACGTTGACAATGATGCCCTTGGCCAAAAAGGGCGTATGCGTTTTTTCCTGAATATATTCAGGAAAAAACGCATACGCCCTTTTTGGCCAACCAAGCAACCTGGAAAGGCAAATCAGCGCTACAAACAAGTCTCGCTTCCCATCGGTCAAAAGGGCCATGCTGAAAAAAGTGTCAAAACCAGAAATGCAGGACAGGCCATGGAGAAATGGGAGCCTTGCTACACTGATGGGCGGGATGTAAATTGCCAAGAGCCACTCTGGAGAAGTGTCCGGTGAGTCCTGAAACATCTGAAAAACACAGCTTAGAGAGCATAGGGCACTTCCACTCATGGGGGTATAAATTGGGAAAATTAAAAATCAGCAAGACACAAGCACCCCAAAGTTTAGGGCTGCTCTGTTGACAAGGACCTCCACTTCATTCCACCTTAAATATCCCAGGAAAGAGAAAAATGGGTAAAGAAGTTGTGGTCCTTATGTACAATGGAATATCACTCAGCCATGAAATCAATGTCATAAGGCTAGTAGCAGCATGATGAATGGATTTAGGTACGACGATTCTAAGTGAAATAAGTCACACAGAAAAGGACACTTCTCATAAGGTATCACTGATAGAGGGAATGTAAAAACCGTTACACTTGAACTGAATTACAAAACAGAACAGAGTCACACATGCAGAAAACACACTATGGCTGCTTAACGGGAAAGGTGAGGTGGAGTGATACATAAAACAAGGGTTTCAAATTAGCTCAGATACCGTTCCATAAACCCAATATGTAATAGACAAGACCTACTCCTTGCTCAGAGAACTGGACTCAACACGCCCTATTCACCGCACAAGAATATATCTGACTAGTAATAATCGTAAAGCCTATGTATTGATATCTCTCTGTTAGTGTGTCAAGTGGGTGTAAAGCGGCATAAACACAGCAGTGAAAAGCAGCTAAATCCCATTATGAAAATAAATTACTTTGAAAAACCCATGAAACAAAGACAGTGAACGAGAGAGGAATTCTTACACAATGCGTTCAGGGGCTGTGATGCAACCTGGATTGACCATATCTAGACCCACAGCTGGATGAGACATAAGGGTGGACACTCTTGGGGCTGAGAGGTTTGGTGAGGTTGGGTGAGCAAACGCAGACCCTTTAAAGTAATACTGCATGATACCCATCGCATGGGTCCCAAATCTCCAGGTTCAAGGGCATCTTCCTACATCAAAAACATGCATGAGAAACCCAGAAGATGGTACACCGTGTGATGGGGAAAGGTTTCTAAAACGCACCTCATTTCTCATCGCCTTGTGCCCGGGTTCGCCATTCCAGCCGCTTTACTAGCAAGCTCCCTACTTGGAGCATCAGCACCTTTAACCTCCTGTTCCGTACAGGTTGCAATTTGTCCTGAGGATAAACGGGAAGACGTGGAACCAACGAGAGACTAGCTCTTGGTCTTGGGACAGGCACAGGTCACTCTATTTTCCCATCAGAAAGAAGAATTAACCACAGGCTCAGCCTGCCCCCCGGAACCAGAACAGGGCCTGAAGCCATTCTGCGATTTTGCCGCCAGCTCCCATAAAAACGAGTTGTAAAATGGAGGTTCAGGGCACTGCAATTCACAAACCTGCAGAGTTATAAATGATAACTCTCGTCCACAAATATATTGAGGGAAGGCAAAGAAGAGGATTTGAAATCAAGGCAGAATTGCAGGAAAGAGATTTCAGGAGGTAGATTCGAATCGCCTTTAAAGCACATGAAAAGCGGCAAAACGTTGACAATGATGCCCTTGGCCAAAAAGGGCGTATGCGTTTTTTCCTGAATATATTCAGGAAAAAACGCATACGCCCTTTTTGGCCAACCAAGCAACCTGGAAAGGCAAATCAGCGCTACAAACAAGTCTCGCTTCCCATCGGTCAAAAGGGCCATGCTGAAAAAAGTGTCAAAACCAGAAATGCAGGACAGGCCATGGAGAAATGGGAGCCTTGCTACACTGATGGGCGGGATGTAAATTGCCAACAGCCACTCTGGAGAAGTGTACGGTGAGTCCTGAAACATCTGAAAAACACAGCTTAGAGAGCATAGGGCACTTCCACTCATGGGGGTATGAATTGGGAAAATGAAAAATCAGCAAGACACAAGCACCCCAAAGTTTAGGGCTGCTCTGTTGACAAGGACCTCCACTTCATTCCACCTTAAATATCCCAGGAAAGAGAAAAATGGGTAAAGAAGTTGTGGTCCTTATGTACAATGGAATATCACTCAGCCATGAAATCAATGTCATAAGGCTAGTAGCAGCATGATGAGTGGATTTAGGTACGACGATTCTAAGTGAAATAAGTCACACAGAAAAGGACACTTCTCATAAGGTATCACTGATAGAGGGAATGTAAAAACCGTTACACTTGAACTGAATTACAAAACAGAACAGAGTCACACATGCAGAAAACACACTATGGCTGCTTAACGGGAAAGGTGAGGTGGGGTGATACATAAAACAAGGGTATCAAATTAGCTCAGATACCATTCCATAAACCCAATATGTAATAGACAAGACCTACTCCTTGCTCAGAGAACTGGACTCAACACGCCCTATTCACCGCACAAGAATATATCTGACTAATAATAATCGTAAAACCTATGTATTGATATCTCTCTGTTAGTGTGTCAAGTGGGTGTAAAGCGGCATAAACACAGCAGTGAAAAGCAGCTAAACCCCATTATAAAAATAAATTACTTTGAAACACCCATGAAACAAAGACAGTGAAAGAGAGAGAAATTCTTACACAATGCGTTCAGGGGCTGTGATGCAACCTGGATTGACCATATCTAGACTCACAGCTGGATCAGACATAAGGGTGGACACTCTTGGGGCTGAGAGGTTTGGTGAGGTTGGGTGAGCAAACGCAGACCCTTTAAAGGAATACTGCATGATACCCATCGCATGGGTCCCAAATCTCCAGGTTCAAGGGCATCTTCCTACATCAAAAACATGCATGAGAAACCCAGAAGATGGTACACCGTGTGATGGGGAAAGGTTTCTAAAACGCACCTCATTTCTCATCGCCTTGTGCCCGGGTTCGCCATTCCAGCCGCTTTACTAGCAAGCTCCCTACTTGGAGCATCAGCACCTTTAACCTCCTGTTCCGTACAGGTTGCAATTTGTCCTGAGGATAAACGGGAAGACGTGGAACCAACGAGAGACTAGCTCTTGGTGTTGGGACAGGCACAGGTCACTCTATTTTCCCATCAGAAAGAAGAATTAACCACAGGCTCAGCCTGCCCCCCGGAACCAGAACAGGGCCTGAAGCCATTCTGCGATTTTGCCGCCAGCTCCCATAAAAACGAGTTGTAAAATGGAGGTTCAGGGCACTGCAATTCACAAACCTGCAGAGTTATAAATGATAACTCTCGTCCGCAAATATATTGAGGGAAGGCAACGAAGAGGATTTGAAATCAAGGCAGAATTGCAGGAAAGAGATTTCAGGAGGTAGATTCGAATCGCCTTTAAAGCACATGAAAAGCGGCAAAACGTTGACAATGATGCCCTTGGCCAAAAAGGGCGTATGCGTTTTTTCCTGAATATATTCAGGAAAAAACGCATACGCCCTTTTTGGCCAACCAAGCAACCTGGAAAGGCAAATCAGCGCTACAAACAAGTCTCGCTTCCCATCGGTCAAAAGGGCCATGCTGAAAAAAGTGTCAAAACCAGAAATGCAGGACAGGCCATGGAGAAATGGGAGCCTTGCTACACTGATGGGCGGGATGTAAATTGCCAAGAGCCACTCTGGAGAAGTGTCCGGTGAGTCCTGAAACATCTGAAAAACACAGCTTAGAGAGCATAGGGCACTTCCACTCATGGGGGTATGAATTGGGAAAATTAAAAATCAGCAAGACACAAGCACCCCAAAGTTTAGGGCTGCTCTGTTGACAAGGACCTCCACTTCATTCCACCTTAAATATCCCAGGAAAGAGAAAAATGGGTAAAGAAGTTGTGGTCCTTATGTACAATGGAATATCACTCAGCCATGAAATCAATGTCATAAGGCTAGTAGCAGCATGATGAATGGATTTAGGTACGACGATTCTAAGTGAAATAAGTCACACAGAAAAGGACACTTCTCATAAGGTATGACTGATAGAGGGAATGTAAAAACCGTTACACTTGAACTGAATTACAAAACAGAACAGAGTCACACATGCAGAAAACACACTATGGCTGCTTAACGGGAAAGGTGAGGTGGAGTGATACATAAAACAAGGGTTTCAAATTAGCTCAGATACCGTTCCATAAACCCAATATGTAATAGACAAGACCTACTCCTTGCTCAGAGAACTGGACTCAACACGCCCTATTCACCGCACGAGAATATATCTGACTAGTAATAATCGTAAAGCCTATGTATTGATATCTCTCTGTTAGTGTGTCAAGTGGGTGTAAAGCGGCATAAACACAGCAGTGAAAAGCAGCTAAATCCCATTATGAAAATAAATTACTTTGAAAAACCCATGAAACAAAGACAGTGAACGAGAGAGGAATTCTTACACAATGCGTTCAGGGGCTGTGATGCAACCTGGATTGACCATATCTAGACCCACAGCTGGATGAGACATAAGGGTGGACACTCTTGGGGCTGAGAGGTTTGGTGAGGTTGGGTGAGCAAACGCAGACCCTTTAAAGTAATACTGCATGATACCCATCGCATGGGTCCCAAATCTCCAGCTTCAAGGGCATCTTCCTACATCAAAAACATGCATGAGAAACCCAGAAGATGGTACACCGTGTGATGGGGAAAGGTTTCTAAAACGCACCTCATTTCTCATCGCCTTGTGCCCGGGTTCGCCATTCCAGCCGCTTTACTAGCAAGCTCCCTACTTGGAGCATCAGCACCTTTAACCTCCTGTTCCGTACAGGTTGCAATTTGTCCTGAGGATAAACGGGAAGACGTGGAACCAACGAGAGACTAGCTCTTGGTGTTGGGACAGGCACAGGTCACTCTATTTTCCCATCAGAAAGAAGAATTAACCACAGGCTCAGCCTGCCCCCCGGAACCAGAACAGGGCCTGAAGCCATTCTGCGATTTTGCCGCCAGCTCCCATAAAAACGAGTTGTAAAATGGAGGTTCAGGGCACTGCAATTCACAAACCTGCAGAGTTATAAATGATAACTCTCGTCCACAAATATATTGAGGGAAGGCAAAGAAGAGGATTTGAAATCAAGGCAGAATTGCAGGAAAGAGATTTCAGGAGGTAGATTCGAATCGCCTTTAAAGCACATGAAAAGCGGCAAAACGTTGACAATGATGCCCTTGGCCAAAAAGGGCGTATGCGTTTTTTCCTGAATATATTCAGGAAAAAACGCATACGCCCTTTTTGGCCAACCAAGCAACCTGGAAAGGCAAATCAGCGGTACAAAGAAGTCTCGCTTCCCATCGGTCAAAAGGGCCATGCTGAAAAAAGTGTCAAAACCAGAAATGCAGGACAGGCCATGGAGAAATGGGAGCCTTGCTACACTGATGGGCGGGATGTAAATTGCCAACAGCCACTCTGGAGAAGTGTACGGTGAGTCCTGAAACATCTGAAAAACACAGCTTAGAGAGCATAGGGCACTTCCACTCATGGGGGTATGAATTGGGAAAATGAAAAATCAGCAAGACACAAGCACCCCAAAGTTTAGGGCTGCTCTGTTGACAAGGACCTCCACTTCATTCCACCTTAAATATCCCAGGAAAGAGAAAAATGGGTAAAGAAGTTGTGGTCCTTATGTACAATGGAATATCACTCAGCCATGAAATCAATGTCATAAGGCTAGTAGCAGCATGATGAGTGGATTTAGGTACGACGATTCTAAGTGAAATAAGTCACACAGAAAAGGACACTTCTCATAAGGTATGACTGATAGAGGGAATGTAAAAACCGTTACACTTGAACTGAATTACAAAACAGAACAGAGTCACACATGCAGAAAACACACTATGGCTGCTTAACGGGAAAGGTGAGGTGGGGTGATACATAAAACAAGGGTATCAAATTAGCTCAGATACCGTTCCATAAACCCAATATGTAATAGACAAGACCTACTCCTTGCTCAGAGAACTGGACTCAACACGCCCTATTCACCGCACAAGATTATATCTGACTAGTAATAATCGTAAAGCCTATGTATTGATATCTCTCTGTTAGTGTGTCAAGTGGGTGTAAAGCGGCATAAACACAGCAGTGAAAAGCAGCTAAATCCCATTATGAAAATAAATTACTTTGAAAAACCCATGAAACAAAGACAGTGAACGAGAGAGGAATTCTGACACAATGCGTTCAGGGGCTGTGATGCAACCTGGATTGACCATATCTAGACCCACAGCTGGATGAGACATAAGGGTGGACACTCTTGGGGCTGAGAGGTTTGGTGAGGTTGGGTGAGCAAACGCAGACCCTTTAAAGTAATACTGCATGATACCCATCTCATGGGTCCCAAATCTCCAGGTTCAAGGGCATCTTCCTACATCAAAAACATGCATGAGAAACCCAGAAGATGGTACACCGTGTGATGGGGAAAGGTTTCTAAAACGCACCTCATTTCTCATCGCCTTGTGCCCGGGTTCGCCATTCCAGCCGCTTTACTAGCAAGCTCCCTACTTGGAGCATCAGCACCTTTAACCTCCTGTTCCGTACAGGTTGCAATTTGTCCTGAGGATAAACGGGAAGACGTGGAACCAACGAGAGACTAGCTCTTGGTGTTGGGACAGGCACAGGTCACTCTATTTTCCCATCAGAAAGAAGAATTAACCACAGGCTCAGCCTGCCCCCCGGAACCAGAACAGGGCCTGAAGCCATTCTGCGATTTTGCCGCCAGCTCCCATAAAAACGAGTTGTAAAATGGAGGTTCAGGGCACTGCAATTCACAAACCTGCAGAGTTATAAATGATAACTCTCGTCCACAAATATATTGAGGGAAGGCAAAGAAGAGGATTTGAAATCAAGGCAGAATTGCAGGAAAGAGATTTCAGGAGGTAGATTCGAATCGCCTTTAAAGCACATGAAAAGCGGCAAAACGTTGACAATGATGCCCTTGGCCAAAAAGGGCGTATGCATTTTTTCCTGAATATATTCAGGAAAAAACGCATACGCCCTTTTTGGCCAACCAAGCAACCTGGAAAGGCAAATCAGCGCTACAAACAAGTCTCGCTTCCCATCGGTCAAAAGGGCCATGCTGAAAAAAGTGTCAAAACCAGAAATGCAGGACAGGCCATGGAGAAATGGGAGCCTTGCTACACTGATGGGCGGGATGTAAATTGCCAACAGCCACTCTGGAGAAGTGTACGGTGAGTCCTGAAACATCTGAAAAACACAGCTTAGAGAGCATAGGGCACTTCCACTCATGGGGGTATGAATTGGGAAAATGAAAAATCAGCAAGACACAAGCACCCCAAAGTTTAGGGCTGCTCTGTTGACAAGGACCTCCACTTCATTCCACCTTAAATATCCCAGGAAAGAGAAAAATGGGTAAAGAAGTTGTGGTCCTTATGTACAATGGAATATCACTCAGCCATGAAATCAATGTCATAAGGCTAGTAGCAGCATGATGAGTGGATTTAGGTACGACGATTCTAAGTGAAATAAGTCACACAGAAAAGGACACTTCTCATAAGGTATCACTGATAGAGGGAATGTAAAAACCGTTACACTTGAACTGAATTACAAAACAGAACAGAGTCATACATGCAGAAAACACACTATGGCTGCTTAACGGGAAAGGTGAGGTGGGGTGATACATAAAACAAGGGTATCAAATTAGCTCAGATACCGTTCCATAAACCCAATATGTAATAGACAAGACCTACTCCTTGCTCAGAGAACTGGACTCAACACGCCCTATTCACCGCACAAGATTATATCTGACTAGTAATAATCGTAAAGCCTATGTATTGATATCTCTCTGTTAGTGTGTCAAGTGGGTGTAAAGCGGCATAAACACAGCAGTGAAAAGCAGCTAAATCCCATTATGAAAATAAATTACTTTGAAAAACCCATGAAACAAAGACAGTGAACGAGAGAGGAATTCTTACACAATGCGTTCAGGGGCTGTGATGCAACCTGGATTGACCATATCTAGACCCACAGCTGGATGAGACATAAGGGTGGACACTCTTGGGGCTGAGAGGTTTGGTGAGGTTGGGTGAGCAAACGCAGACCCTTTAAAGTAATACTGCATGGTACCCATCGCATGGGTCCCAAATCTCCAGGTTCAAGGGCATCTTCCTACATCAAAAACATGCATGAGAAACCCAGAAGATGGTACACCGTGTGATGGGGAAAGGTTTCTAAAACGCACCTCATTTCTCATCGCCTTGTGCCCGGGTTCGCCATTCCAGCCGCTTTACTAGCAAGCTCCCTACTTGGAGCATCAGCACCTTTAACCTCCTGTTCCGTACAGGTTGCAATTTGTCCTGAGGATAAACGGGAAGACGTGGAACCAACGAGAGACTAGCTCTTGGTGTTGGGACAGGCACAGGTCACTCTATTTTCCCATCAGAAAGAAGAATTAACCACAGGCTCAGCCTGCCCCCCGGAACCAGAACAGGGCCTGAAGCCATTCTGCGATTTTGCCGCCAGCTCCCATAAAAACGAGTTGTAAAATGGAGGTTCAGGGCACTGCAATTCACAAACCTGCAGAGTTATAAATGATAACTCTCGTCCACAAATATATTGAGGGAAGGCAAAGAAGAGGATTTGAAATCAAGGCAGAATTGCAGGAAAGAGATTTCAGGAGGTAGATTCGAATTGCATTTAAAGCACATGAAAAGCGGCAAAACGTTGACAATGATGCCCTTGGCCAAAAAGGGCGTATGCGTTTTTTCCTGAATATATTCAGGAAAAAACGCATACGCCCTTTTTGGCCAACCAAGCAACCTGGAAAGGCAAATCAGCGCTACAAACAAGTCTCGCTTCCCATCGGTCAAAAGGGCCATGCTGAAAAAAGTGTCAAAACCAGAAATGCAGGACAGGCCATGGAGAAATGGGAGCCTTGCTACACTGATGGGCGGGATGTAAATTGCCAACAGCCACTCTGGAGAAGTGTACGGTGAGTCCTGAAACATCTGAAAAACACAGCTTAGAGAGCATAGGGCACTTCCACTCATGGGGGTATGAATTGGGAAAATGAAAAATCAGCAAGACACAAGCACCCCAAAGTTTAGGGCTGCTCTGTTGACAAGGACCTCCACTTCATTCCACCTTAAATATCCCAGGAAAGAGAAAAATGGGTAAAGAAGTTGTGGTCCTTATGTACAATGGAATATCACTCAGCCATGAAATCAATGTCATAAGGCTAGTAGCAGCATGATGAGTGGATTTAGGTACGACGATTCTAAGTGAAATAAGTCACACAGAAAAGGACACTTCTCATAAGGTATCACTGATAGAGGGAATGTAAAAACCGTTACACTTGAACTGAATTACAAAACAGAACAGAGTCACACATGCAGAAAACACACTATGGCTGCTTAACGGGAAAGGTGAGGTGGGGTGATACATAAAACAAGGGTATCAAATTAGCTCAGATACCATTCCATAAACCCAATATGTAATAGACAAGACCTACTCCTTGCTCAGAGAACTGGACTCAACACGCCCTATTCACCGCACAAGAATATATCTGACTAATAATAATCGTAAAACCTATGTATTGATATCTCTCTGTTAGTGTGTCAAGTGGGTGTAAAGCGGCATAAACACAGCAGTGAAAAGCAGCTAAACCCCATTATAAAAATAAATTACTTTGAAACACCCATGAATCAAAGACAGTGAAAGAGAGAGAAATTCTTACACAATGCGTTCAGGGGCTGTGATGCAACCTGGATTGACCATATCTAGACTCACAGCTGGATGAGACATAAGGGTGGACACTCTTGGGGCTGAGAGGTTTGGTGAGGTTGGGTGAGCAAACGCAGACCCTTTAAAGTAATACTGCATGATACCCATCGCATGGGTCCCAAATCTCCAGGTTCAAGGGCATCTTCCTACATCAAAAACATGCATGAGAAACCCAGAAGATGGTACACCGTGTGATGGGGAAAGGTTTCTAAAACGCACCTCATTTCTCATCGCCTTGTGCCCGGGTTCGCCATTCCAGCCGCTTTACTAGCAAGCTCCCTACTTGGAGCATCAGCACCTTTAACCTCCTGTTCCGTACAGGTTGCAATTTGTCCTGAGGATAAACGGGAAGACGTGGAACCAACGAGAGACTAGCTCTTGGTGTTGGGACAGGCACAGGTCACTCTATTTTCCCATCAGAAAGAAGAATTAACCACAGGCTCAGCCTGCCCCCCGGAACCAGAACAGGGCCTGAAGCCATTCTGCGATTTTGCCGCCAGCTCCCATAAAAACGAGTTGTAAAATGGAGGTTCAGGGCACTGCAATTCACAAACCTGCAGAGTTATAAATGATAACTCTCGTCCACAAATATATTGAGGGAAGGCAAAGAAGAGGATTTGAAATCAAGGCAGAATTGCAGGAAAGAGATTTCAGGAGGTAGATTCGAATCGCCTTTAAAGCACATGAAAAGCGGCAAAACGTT
Source organism: Balaenoptera borealis (assembly GCF_965194805.1). Classification (NCBI taxonomy): domain Eukaryota; kingdom Metazoa; phylum Chordata; class Mammalia; order Artiodactyla; family Balaenopteridae; genus Balaenoptera; species Balaenoptera borealis. The sequence goes on from NW_028123883.1 coordinate 749,688, forward strand.
GACAATGATGCCCTTGGCCAAAAAGGGCGTATGCGTTTTTTCCTGAATATATTCAGGAAAAAACGCATACGCCCTTTTTGGCCAACCAAGCAACCTGGAAAGGCAAATCAGCGCTACAAACAAGTCTCGCTTCCCATCGGTCAAAAGGGCCATGCTGAAAAAAGTGTCAAAACCAGAAATGCAGGACAGGCCATGGAGAAATGGGAGCCTTGCTACACTGATGGGCGGGATGTAAATTGCCAACAGCCACTCTGGAGAAGTGTCCGGTGAGTCCTGAAACATCTGAAAAACACAGCTTAGAGAGCATAGGGCACTTCCACTCATGGGGGTATGAATTGGGAAAATGAAAAATCAGCAAGACACAAGCACCCCAAAGTTTAGGGCTGCTCTGTTGACAAGGACCTCCACTTCATTCCACCTTAAATATCCCAGGAAAGAGAAAAATGGGTAAAGAAGTTGTGGTCCTTATGTACAATGGAATATCACTCAGCCATGAAATCAATGTCATAAGGCTAGTAGCAGCATGATGAGTGGATTTAGGTACGACGATTCTAAGTGAAATAAGTCACACAGAAAAGGACACTTCTCATAAGGTATGACTGATAGAGGGAATGTAAAAACCGTTACACTTGAACTGAATTACAAAACAGAACAGAGTCACACATGCAGAAAACACACTATGGCTGCTTAACGGGAAAGGTGAGGTGGGGTGATACATAAAACAAGGGTATCAAATTAGCTCAGATACCGTTCCATAAACCCAATATGTAATAGACAAGACCTACTCCTTGCTCAGAGAACTGGACTCAACACGCCCTATTCACCGCACAAGATTATATCTGACTAGTAATAATCGTAAAGCCTATGTATTGATATCTCTCTGTTAGTGTGTCAAGTGGGTGTAAAGCGGCATAAACACAGCAGTGAAAAGCAGCTAAATCCCATTATGAAAATAAATTACTTTGAAAAACCCATGAAACAAAGACAGTGAACGAGAGAGGAATTCTTACACAATGCGTTCAGGGGCTGTGATGCAACCTGGATTGACCATATCTAGACCCACAGCTGGATGAGACATAAGGGTGGACACTCTTGGGGCTGAGAGGTTTGGTGAGGTTGGGTGAGCAAACGCAGACCCTTTAAAGTAATACTGCATGGTACCCATCGCATGGGTCCCAAATCTCCAGGTTCAAGGGCATCTTCCTACATCAAAAACATGCATGAGAAACCCAGAAGATGGTACACCGTGTGATGGGGAAAGGTTTCTAAAACGCACCTCATTTCTCATCGCCTTGTGCCCGGGTTCGCCATTCCAGCCGCTTTACTAGCAAGCTCCCTACTTGGAGCATCAGCACCTTTAACCTCCTGTTCCGTACAGGTTGCAATTTGTCCTGAGGATAAACGGGAAGACGTGGAACCAACGAGAGACTAGCTCTTGGTGTTGGGACAGGCACAGGTCACTCTATTTTCCCATCAGAAAGAAGAATTAACCACAGGCTCAGCCTGCCCCCCGGAACCAGAACAGGGCCTGAAGCCATTCTGCGATTTTGCCGCCAGCTCCCATAAAAACGAGTTGTAAAATGGAGGTTCAGGGCACTGCAATTCACAAACCTGCAGAGTTATAAATGATAACTCTCGTCCACAAATATATTGAGGGAAGGCAAAGAAGAGGATTTGAAATCAAGGCAGAATTGCAGGAAAGAGATTTCAGGAGGTAGATTCGAATCGCCTTTAAAGCACATGAAAAGCGGCAAAACGTTGACAATGATGCCCTTGGCCAAAAAGGGCGTATGCGTTTTTTCCTGAATATATTCAGGAAAAAACGCATACGCCCTTTTTGGCCAACCAAGCAACCTGGAAAGGCAAATCAGCGCTACAAACAAGTCTCGCTTCCCATCGGTCAAAAGGGCCATGCTGAAAAAAGTGTCAAAACCAGAAATGCAGGACAGGCCATGGAGAAATGGGAGCCTTGCTACACTGATGGGCGGGATGTAAATTGCCAACAGCCACTCTGGAGAAGTGTACGGTGAGTCCTGAAACATCTGAAAAACACAGCTTAGAGAGCATAGGGCACTTCCACTCATGGGGGTATGAATTGGGAAAATGAAAAATCAGCAAGACACAAGCACCCCAAAGTTTAGGGCTGCTCTGTTGACAAGGACCTCCACTTCATTCCACCTTAAATATCCCAGGAAAGAGAAAAATGGGTAAAGAAGTTGTGGTCCTTATGTACAATGGAATATCACTCAGCCATGAAATCAATGTCATAAGGCTAGTAGCAGCATGATGAGTGGATTTAGGTACGACGATTCTAAGTGAAATAAGTCACACAGAAAAGGACACTTCTCATAAGGTATGACTGATAGAGGGAATGTAAAAACCGTTACACTTGAACTGAATTACAAAACAGAACAGAGTCACACATGCAGAAAACACACTATGGCTGCTTAACGGGAAAGGTGAGGTGGGGTGATACATAAAACAAGGGTATCAAATTAGCTCAGATACCGTTCCATAAACCCAATATGTAATAGACAAGACCTACTCCTTGCTCAGAGAACTGGACTCAACACGCCCTATTCACCGCACAAGATTATATCTGACTAGTAATAATCGTAAAGCCTATGTATTGATATCTCTCTGTTAGTGTGTCAAGTGGGTGTAAAGCGGCATAAACACAGCAGTGAAAAGCAGCTAAATCCCATTATGAAAATAAATTACTTTGAAAAACCCATGAAACAAAGACAGTGAACGAGAGAGGAATTCTTACACAATGCGTTCAGGGGCTGTGATGCAACCTGGATTGACCATATCTAGACCCACAGCTGGATGAGACATAAGGGTGGACACTCTTGGGGCTGAGAGGTTTGGTGAGGTTGGGTGAGCAAACGCAGACCCTTTAAAGTAATACTGCATGGTACCCATCGCATGGGTCCCAAATCTCCAGGTTCAAGGGCATCTTCCTACATCAAAAACATGCATGAGAAACCCAGAAGATGGTACACCGTGTGATGGGGAAAGGTTTCTAAAACGCACCTCATTTCTCATCGCCTTGTGCCCGGGTTCGCCATTCCAGCCGCTTTACTAGCAAGTTCCCTACTTGGAGCATCAGCACCTTTAACCTCCTGTTCCGTACAGGTTGCAATTTGTCCTGAGGATAAACGGGAAGACGTGGAACCAACGAGAGACTAGCTCTTGGTGTTGGGACAGGCACAGGTCACTCTATTTTCCCATCAGAAAGAAGAATTAACCACAGGCTCAGCCTGCCCCCCGGAACCAGAACAGGGCCTGAAGCCATTCTGCGATTTTGCGGCCAGCTCCCATAAAAACGAGTTGTAAAATGGAGGTTCAGGGCACTGCAATTCACAAACCTGCAGAGTTATAAATGATAACTCTCGTCCACAAATATATTGAGGGAAGGCAAAGAAGAGGATTTGAAATCAAGGCAGAATTGCAGGAAAGAGATTTCAGGAGGTACATTCGAATCGCATTTAAAGCACATGAAAAGCGGCAAAACGTTGACAATGATGCCCTTGGCCAAAAAGGGCGTATGCGTTTTTTCCTGAATATATTCAGGAAAAAACGCATACGCCCTTTTTGGCCAACCAAGCAACCTGGAAAGGCAAATCAGCGCTACAAACAAGTCTCGCTTCCCATCGGTCAAAAGGGCCATGCTGAAAAAAGTGTCAAAACCAGAAATGCAGGACAGGCCATGGAGAAATGGGAGCCTTGCTACACTGATGGGCGGGATGTAAATTGCCAACAGCCACTCTGGAGAAGTGTACGGTGAGTCCTGAAACATCTGAAAAACACAGCTTAGAGAGCATAGGGCACTTCCACTCATGGGGGTATGAATTGGGAAAATGAAAAATCAGCAAGACACAAGCACCCCAAAGTTTAGGGCTGCTCTGTTGACAAGGACCTCCACTTCATTCCACCTTAAATATCCCAGGAAAGAGAAAAATGGGTAAAGAAGTTGTGGTCCTTATGTACAATGGAATATCACTCAGCCATGAAATCAATGTCATAAGGCTAGTAGCAGCATGATGAGTGGATTTAGGTACGACGATTCTAAGTGAAATAAGTCACACAGAAAAGGACACTTCTCATAAGGTATCACTGATAGAGGGAATGTAAAAACCGTTACACTTGAACTGAATTACAAAACAGAACAGAGTCACACATGCAGAAAACACACTATGGCTGCTTAACGGGAAAGGTGAGGTGGGGTGATACATAAAACAAGGGTATCAAATTAGCTCAGATACCATTCCATAAACCCAATATGTAATAGACAAGACCTACTCCTTGCTCAGAGAACTGGACTCAACACGCCCTATTCACCGCACAAGAATATATCTGACTAATAATAATCGTAAAACCTATGTATTGATATCTCTCTGTTAGTGTGTCAAGTGGGTGTAAAGCGGCATAAACACAGCAGTGAAAAGCAGCTAAACCCCATTATAAAAATAAATTACTTTGAAACACCCATGAAACAAAGACAGTGAAAGAGAGAGAAATTCTTACACAATGCGTTCAGGGGCTGTGATGCAACCTGGATTGACCATATCTAGACTCACAGCTGGATCAGACATAAGGGTGGACACTCTTGGGGCTGAGAGGTTTGGTGAGGTTGGGTGAGCAAACGCAGACCCTTTAAAGTAATACTGCATGATACCCATCGCATGGGTCCCAAATCTCCAGGTTCAAGGGCATCTTCCTACATCAAAAACATGCATGAGAAACCCAGAAGATGGTACACCGTGTGATGGGGAAAGGTTTCTAAAACGCACCTCATTTCTCATCGCCTTGTGCCCGGGTTCGCCATTCCAGCCGCTTTACTAGCAAGCTCCCTACTTGGAGCATCAGCACCTTTAACCTCCTGTTCCGTACAGGTTGCAATTTGTCCTGAGGATAAACGGGAAGACGTGGAACCAACGAGAGACTAGCTCTTGGTGTTGGGACAGGCACAGGTCACTCTATTTTCCCATCAGAAAGAAGAATTAACCACAGGCTCAGCCTGCCCCCCGGAACCAGAACAGGGCCTGAAGCCATTCTGCGATTTTGCCGCCAGCTCCCATAAAAACGAGTTGTAAAATGGAGGTTCAGGGCACTGCAATTCACAAACCTGCAGAGTTATAAATGATAACTCTCGTCCACAAATATATTGAGGGAAGGCAAAGAAGAGGATTTGAAATCAAGGCAGAATTGCAGGAAAGAGATTTCAGGAGGTAGATTCGAATCGCCTTTAAAGCACATGAAAAGCGGCAAAACGTTGACAATGATGCCCTTGGCCAAAAAGGGCGTATGCGTTTTTTCCTGAATATATTCAGGAAAAAACGCATACGCCCTTTTTGGCCAACCAAGCAACCTGGAAAGGCAAATCAGCGCTACAAACAAGTCTCGCTTCCCATCGGTCAAAAGGGCCATGCTGAAAAAAGTGTCAAAACCAGAAATGCAGGACAGGCCATGGAGAAATGGGAGCCTTGCTACACTGATGGGCGGGATGTAAATTGCCAACAGCCACTCTGGAGAAGTGTACGGTGAGTCCTGAAACATCTGAAAAACACAGCTTAGAGAGCATAGGGCACTTCCACTCATGGGGGTATGAATTGGGAAAATGAAAAATCAGCAAGACACAAGCACCCCAAAGTTTAGGGCTGCTCTGTTGACAAGGACCTCCACTTCATTCCACCTTAAATATCCCAGGAAAGAGAAAAATGGGTAAAGAAGTTGTGGTCCTTATGTACAATGGAATATCACTCAGCCATGAAATCAATGTCATAAGGCTAGTAGCAGCATGATGAGTGGATTTAGGTACGACGATTCTAAGTGAAATAAGTCACACAGAAAAGGACACTTCTCATAAGGTATCACTGATAGAGGGAATGTAAAAACCGTTACACTTGAACTGAATTACAAAACAGAACAGAGTCATACATGCAGAAAACACACTATGGCTGCTTAACGGGAAAGGTGAGGTGGGGTGATACATAAAACAAGGGTATCAAATTAGCTCAGATACCGTTCCATAAACCCAATATGTAATAGACAAGACCTACTCCTTGCTCAGAGAACTGGACTCAACACGCCCTATTCACCGCACAAGATTATATCTGACTAGTAATAATCGTAAAGCCTATGTATTGATATCTCTCTGTTAGTGTGTCAAGTGGGTGTAAAGCGGCATAAACACAGCAGTGAAAAGCAGCTAAATCCCATTATGAAAATAAATTACTTTGAAAAACCCATGAAACAAAGACAGTGAACGAGAGAGGAATTCTTACACAATGCGTTCAGGGGCTGTGATGCAACCTGGATTGACCATATCTAGACCCACAGCTGGATGAGACATAAGGGTGGACACTCTTGGGGCTGAGAGGTTTGGTGAGGTTGGGTGAGCAAACGCAGACCCTTTAAAGTAATACTGCATGGTACCCATCGCATGGGTCCCAAATCTCCAGCTTCAAGGGCATCTTCCTACATCAAAAACATGCATGAGAAACCCAGAAGATGGTACACCGTGTGATGGGGAAAGGTTTCTAAAACGCACCTCATTTCTCATCGCCTTGTGCCCGGGTTCGCCATTCCAGCCGCTTTACTAGCAAGCTCCCTACTTGGAGCATCAGCACCTTTAACCTCCTGTTCCGTACAGGTTGCAATTTGTCCTGAGGATAAACGGGAAGACGTGGAACCAACGAGAGACTAGCTCTTGGTGTTGGGACAGGCACAGGTCACTCTATTTTCCCATCAGAAAGAAGAATTAACCACAGGCTCAGCCTGCCCCCCGGAACCAGAACAGGGCCTGAAGCCATTCTGCGATTTTGCGGCCAGCTCCCATAAAAACGAGTTGTAAAATGGAGGTTCAGGGCACTGCAATTCACAAACCTGCAGAGTTATAAATGATAACTCTCGTCCACAAATATATTGAGGGAAGGCAAAGAAGAGGATTTGAAATCAAGGCAGAATTGCAGGAAAGAGATTTCAGGAGGTAGATTCGAATCGCCTTTAAAGCACATGAAAAGCGGCAAAACGTTGACAATGATGCCCTTGGCCAAAAAGGGCGTATGCGTTTTTTCCTGAATATATTCAGGAAAAAACGCATACGCCCTTTTTGGCCAACCAAGCAACCTGGAAAGGCAAATCAGCGCTACAAACAAGTCTCGCTTCCCATCGGTCAAAAGGGCCATGCTGAAAAAAGTGTCAAAACCAGAAATGCAGGACAGGCCATGGAGAAATGGGAGCCTTGCTACACTGATGGGCGGGATGTAAATTGCCAAGAGCCACTCTGGAGAAGTGTCCGGTGAGTCCTGAAACATCTGAAAAACACAGCTTAGAGAGCATAGGGCACTTCCACTCATGGGGGTATAAATTGGGAAAATGAAAAATCAGCAAGACACAAGCACCCCAAAGTTTAGGGCTGCTCTGTTGACAAGGACCTCCACTTCATTCCACCTTAAATATCCCAGGAAAGAGAAAAATGGGTAAAGAAGTTGTGGTCCTTATGTACAATGGAATATCACTCAGCCATGAAATCAATGTCATAAGGCTAGTAGCAGCATGATGAATGGATTTAGGTACGACGATTCTAAGTGAAATAAGTCACACAGAAAAGGACACTTCTCATAAGGTATCACTGATAGAGGGAATGTAAAAACCGTTACACTTGAACTGAATTACAAAACAGAACAGAGTCACACATGCAGAAAACACACTATGGCTGCTTAACGGGAAAGGTGAGGTGGAGTGATACATAAAACAAGGGTTTCAAATTAGCTCAGATACCGTTCCATAAACCCAATATGTAATAGACAAGACCTACTCCTTGCTCAGAGAACTGGACTCAACACGCCCTATTCACCGCACAAGAATATATCTGACTAGTAATAATCGTAAAGCCTATGTATTGATATCTCTCTGTTAGTGTGTCAAGTGGGTGTAAAGCGGCATAAACACAGCAGTGAAAAGCAGCTAAATCCCATTATGAAAATAAATTACTTTGAAAAACCCATGAAACAAAGACAGTGAACGAGAGAGGAATTCTTACACAATGCGTTCAGGGGCTGTGATGCAACCTGGATTGACCATATCTAGACCCACAGCTGGATGAGACATAAGGGTGGACACTCTTGGGGCTGAGAGGTTTGGTGAGGTTGGGTGAGCAAACGCAGACCCTTTAAAGTAATACTGCATGATACCCATCGCATGGGTCCCAAATCTCCAGGTTCAAGGGCATCTTCCTACATCAAAAACATGCATGAGAAACCCAGAAGATGGTACACCGTGTGATGGGGAAAGGTTTCTAAAACGCACCTCATTTCTCATCGCCTTGTGCCCGGGTTCGCCATTCCAGCCGCTTTACTAGCAAGCTCCCTACTTGGAGCATCAGCACCTTTAACCTCCTGTTCCGTACAGGTTGCAATTTGTCCTGAGGATAAACGGGAAGACGTGGAACCAACGAGAGACTAGCTCTTGGTGTTGGGACAGGCACAGGTCACTCTATTTTCCCATCAGAAAGAAGAATTAACCACAGGCTCAGCCTGCCCCCCGGAACCAGAACAGGGCCTGAAGCCATTCTGCGATTTTGCGGCCAGCTCCCATAAAAACGAGTTGTAAAATGGAGGTTCAGGGCACTGCAATTCACAAACCTGCAGAGTTATAAATGATAACTCTCGTCCACAAATATATTGAGGGAAGGCAAAGAAGAGGATTTGAAATCAAGGCAGAATAGCAGGAAAGAGATTTCAGGAGGTAGATTCGAATCGCCTTTAAAGCACATGAAAAGCGGCAAAACGTTGACAATGATGCCCTTGGCCAAAAAGGGCGTATGCGTTTTTTCCTGAATATATTCAGGAAAAAACGCATACGCCCTTTTTGGCCAACCAAGCAACCTGGAAAGGCAAATCAGCGCTACAAACAAGTCTCGCTTCCCATCGGTCAAAAGGGCCATGCTGAAAAAAGTGTCAAAACCAGAAATGCAGGACTGGCCATGGAGAAATGGGAGCCTTGCTACACTGATGGGCGGGATGTAAATTGCCAACAGCCACTCTGGAGAAGTGTACGGTGAGTCCTGAAACATCTGAAAAACACAGCTTAGAGAGCATAGGGCACTTCCACTCATGGGGGTATGAATTGGGAAAATGAAAAATCAGCAAGACACAAGCACCCCAAAGTTTAGGGCTGCTCTGTTGACAAGGACCTCCACTTCATTCCACCTTAAATATCCCAGGAAAGAGAAAAATGGGTAAAGAAGTTGTGGTCCTTATGTACAATGGAATATCACTCAGCCATGAAATCAATGTCATAAGGCTAGTAGCAGCATGATGAGTGGATTTAGGTACGACGATTCTAAGTGAAATAAGTCACACAGAAAAGGACACTTCTCATAAGGTATCACTGATAGAGGGAATGTAAAAACCGTTACACTTGAACTGAATTACAAAACAGAACAGAGTCACACATGCAGAAAACACACTATGGCTGCTTAACGGGAAAGGTGAGGTGGAGTGATACATAAAACAAGGGTTTCAAATTAGCTCAGATACCGTTCCATAAACCCAATATGTAATAGACAAGACCTACTCCTTGCTCAGAGAACTGGACTCAACACGCCCTATTCACCGCACAAGATTATATCTGACTAGTAATAATCGTAAAGCCTATGTATTGATATCTCTCTGTTAGTGTGTCAAGTGGGTGTAAAGCGGCATAAACACAGCAGTGAAAAGCAGCTAAATCCCATTATGAAAATAAATTACTTTGAAAAGCCCATGAAACAAAGACAGTGAACGAGAGAGGAATTCTTACACAATGCGTTCAGGGGCTGTGATGCAACCTGGATTGACCATATCTAGACCCACAGCTGGATGAGACATAAGGGTGGACACTCTTGGGGCTGAGAGGTTTGGTGAGGTTGGGTGAGCAAACGCAGACCCTTTAAAGTAATACTGCATGATACCCATCGCATGGGTCCCAAATCTCCAGGTTCAAGGGCATCTTCCTACATCAAAAACATGCATGAGAAACCCAGAAGATGGTACACCGTGTGATGGGGAAAGGTTTCTAAAACGCACCTCATTTCTCATCGCCTTGTGCCCGGGTTTGCCATTCCAGCCGCTTTACTAGCAAGCTCCCTACTTGGAGCATCAGCACCTTTAACCTCCTGTTCCGTACAGGTTGCAATTTGTCCTGAGGATAAACGGGAAGACGTGGAACCAACGAGAGACTAGCTCTTGGTGTTGGGACAGGCACAGGTCACTCTATTTTCCCATCAGAAAGAAGAATTAACCACAGGCTCAGCCTGCCCCCCGGAACCAGAACATGGCCTGAAGCCATTCTGCGATTTTGCGGCCAGCTCCCATAAAAACGAGTTGTAAAATGGAGGTTCAGGGCACTGCAATTCACAAACCTGCAGAGTTATAAATGATAACTCTCATCCACAAATATATTGAGGGAAGGCAAAGAAGAGGATTTGAAATCAAGGCAGAATTGCAGGAAAGAGATTTCAGGAGGTAGATTCGAATCGCCTTTAAAGCACATGAAAAGCGGCAAAACGTTGACAATGATGCCCTTGGCCAAAAAGGGCGTATGCGTTTTTTCCTGAATATATTCAGGAAAAAACGCATACGCCCTTTTTGGCCAACCAAGCAACCTGGAAAGGCAAATCAGCGCTACAAACAAGTCTCGCTTCCCATCGGTCAAAAGGGCCATGCTGAAAAAAGTGTCAAAACCAGAAATGCAGGACAGGCCATGGAGAAATGGGAGCCTTGCTACACTGATGGGCGGGATGTAAATTGCCAACAGCCACTCTGGAGAAGTGTACGGTGAGTCCTGAAACATCTGAAAAACACAGCTTAGAGAGCATAGGGCACTTCCACTCATGGGGGTATGAATTGGGAAAATGAAAAATCAGCAAGACACAAGCACCCCAAAGTTTAGGGCTGCTCTGTTGACAAGGACCTCCACTTCATTCCACCTTAAATATCCCAGGAAAGAGAAAAATGGGTAAAGAAGTTGTGGTCCTTATGTACAATGGAATATCACTCAGCCATGAAATCAATGTCATAAGGCTAGTAGCAGCATGATGAGTGGATTTAGGTACGACGATTCTAAGTGAAATAAGTCACACAGAAAAGGACACTTCTCATAAGGTATGACTGATAGAGGGAATGTAAAAACCGTTACACTTGAACTGAATTACAAAACAGAACAGAGTCACACATGCAGAAAACACACTATGGCTGCTTAACGGGAAAGGTGAGGTGGGGTGATACATAAAACAAGGGTATCAAATTAGCTCAGATACCGTTCCATAAACCCAATATGTAATAGACAAGACCTACTCCTTGCTCAGAGAACTGGACTCAACACGCCCTATTCACCGCACAAGATTATATCTGACTAGTAATAATCGTAAAGCCTATGTATTGATATCTCTCTGTTAGTGTGTCAAGTGGGTGTAAAGCGGCATAAACACAGCAGTGAAAAGCAGCTAAATCCCATTATGAAAATAAATTACTTTGAAACACCCATGAAACAAAGACAGTGAACTAGAGAGGAATTCTTACACAATGCGTTCAGGGGCTGTGATGCAACCTGGATTGACCATATCTAGACCCACAGCTGGATGAGACATAAGGGTGGACACTCTTGGGGCTGAGAGGTTTGGTGAGGTTGGGTGAGCAAACGCAGACCCTTTAAAGTAATACTGCATGGTACCCATCGCATGGGTCCCAAATCTCCAGGTTCAAGGGCATCTTCCTACATCAAAAACATGCATGAGAAACCCAGAAGATGGTACACAGTGTGATGGGGAAAGGTTTCTAAAACGCACCTCATTTCTCATCGCCTTGTGCCCGGGTTCGCCATTCCAGCCGCTTTACTAGCAAGCTCCCTACTTGGAGCATCAGCACCTTTAACCTCCTGTTCCGTACAGGTTGCAATTTGTCCTGAGGATAAACGGGAAGACGTGGAACCAACGAGAGACTAGCTCTTGGTGTTGGGACAGGCACAGGTCACTCTATTTTCCCATCAGAAAGAAGAATTAACCACAGGCTCAGCCTGCCCCCCGGAACCAGAACAGGGCCTGAAGCCATTCTGCGATTTTGCGGCCAGCTCCCATAAAAACGAGTTGTAAAATGGAGGTTCAGGGCACTGCAATTCACAAACCTGCAGAGTTATAAATGATAACTCTCGTCCACAAATATATTGAGGGAAGGCAAAGAAGAGGATTTGAAATCAAGGCAGAATTGCAGGAAAGAGATTTCAGGAGGTAGATTCGAATTGCATTTAAAGCACATGAAAAGCGGCAAAACGTTGACAATGATGCCCTTGGCCAAAAAGGGCGTATGCGTTTTTTCCTGAATATATTCAGGAAAAAACGCATACGCCCTTTTTGGCCAACCAAGCAACCTGGAAAGGCAAATCAGCGCTACAAACAAGTCTCGCTTCCCATCGGTCAAAAGGGCCATGCTGAAAAAAGTGTCAAAACCAGAAATGCAGGACAGGCCATGGAGAAATGGGAGCCTTGCTACACTGATGGGCGGGATGTAAATTGCCAACAGCCACTCTGGAGAAGTGTACGGTGAGTCCTGAAACATCTGAAAAACACAGCTTAGAGAGCATAGGGCACTTCCACTCATGGGGGTATGAATTGGGAAAATGAAAAATCAGCAAGACACAAGCACCCCAAAGTTTAGGGCTGCTCTGTTGACAAGGACCTCCACTTCATTCCACCTTAAATATCCCAGGAAAGAGAAAAATGGGTAAAGAAGTTGTGGTCCTTATGTACAATGGAATATCACTCAGCCATGAAATCAATGTCATAAGGCTAGTAGCAGCATGATGAATGGATTTAGGTACGACGATTCTAAGTGAAATAAGTCACACAGAAAAGGACACTTCTCATAAGGTATGACTGATAGAGGGAATGTAAAAACCGTTACACTTGAACTGAATTACAAAACAGAACAGAGTCACACATGCAGAAAACACACTATGGCTGCTTAACGGGAAAGGTGAGGTGGAGTGATACATAAAACAAGGGTTTCAAATTAGCACAGATACCGTTCCATAAACCCAATATGTAATAGACAAGACCTACTCCTTGCTCAGAGAACTGGACTCAACACGCCCTATTCACCGCACAAGAATATATCTGACTAGTAATAATCGTAAAGCCTATGTATTGATATCTCTCTGTTAGTGTGTCAAGTGGGTGTAAAGCGGCATAAACACAGCAGTGAAAAGCAGCTAAATCCCATTATGAAAATAAATTACTTTGAAAAACCCATGAAACAAAGACAGTGAACGAGAGAGGAATTCTTACACAATGCGTTCAGGGGCTGTGATGCAACCTGGATTGACCATATCTAGACCCACAGCTGGATGAGACATAAGGGTGGACACTCTTGGGGCTGAGAGGTTTGGTGAGGTTGGGTGAGCAAACGCAGACCCTTTAAAGTAATACTGCATGATACCCATCGCATGGGTCCCAAATCTCCAGGTTCAAGGGCATCTTCCTACATCAAAAACATGCATGAGAAACCCAGAAGATGGTACACCGTGTGATGGGGAAAGGTTTCTAAAACGCACCTCATTTCTCATCGCCTTGTGCCCGGGTTCGCCATTCCAGCCGCTTTACTAGCAAGCTCCCTACTTGGAGCATCAGCACCTTTAACCTCCTGTTCCGTACAGGTTGCAATTTGTCCTGAGGATAAACGGGAAGACGTGGAACCAACGAGAGACTAGCTCTTGGTGTTGGGACAGGCACAGGTCACTCTATTTTCCCATCAGAAAGAAGAATTAACCACAGGCTCAGCCTGCCCCCCGGAACCAGAACAGGGCCTGAAGCCATTCTGCGATTTTGCGGCCAGCTCCCATAAAAACGAGTTGTAAAATGGAGGTTCAGGGCACTGCAATTCACAAACCTGCAGAGTTATAAATGATAACTCTCGTCCACAAATATATTGAGGGAAGGCAAAGAAGAGGATTTGAAATCAAGGCAGAATTGCAGGAAAGAGATTTCAGGAGGTAGATTCGAATCGCCTTTAAAGCACATGAAAAGCGGCAAAACGTTGAAAATGATGCCCTTGGCCAAAAAGGGCGTATGCGTTTTTTCCTGAATATATTCAGGAAAAAACGCATACGCCCTTTTTGGCCAACCAAGCAACCTGGAAAGGCAAATCAGCGCTACAAACAAGTCTCGCTTCCCATCGGTCAAAAGGGCCATGCTGAAAAAAGTGTCAAAACCAGAAATGCAGGACAGGCCATGGAGAAATGGGAGCCTTGCTACACTGATGGGCGGGATGTAAATTGCCAACAGCCACTCTGGAGAAGTGTACGGTGAGTCCTGAAACATCTGAAAAACACAGCTTAGAGAGCATAGGGCACTTCCACTCATGGGGGTATGAATTGGGAAAATGAAAAATCAGCAAGACACAAGCACCCCAAAGTTTAGGGCTGCTCTGTTGACAAGGACCTCCACTTCATTCCACCTTAAATATCCCAGGAAAGAGAAAAATGGGTAAAGAAGTTGTGGTCCTTATGTACAATGGAATATCACTCAGCCATGAAATCAATGTCATAAGGCTAGTAGCAGCATGATGAGTGGATTTAGGTACGACGATTCTAAGTGAAATAAGTCACACAGAAAAGGACACTTCTCATAAGGTATCACTGATAGAGGGAATGTAAAAACCGTTACACTTGAACTGAATTACAAAACAGAACAGAGTCACACATGCAGAAAACACACTATGGCTGCTTAACGGGAAAGGTGAGGTGGGGTGATACATAAAACAAGGGTATCAAATTAGCTCAGATACCATTCCATAAACCCAATATGTAATAGACAAGACCTACTCCTTGCTCAGAGAACTGGACTCAACACGCCCTATTCACCGCACAAGAATATATCTGACTAATAATAATCGTAAAACCTATGTATTGATATCTCTCTGTTAGTGTGTCAAGTGGGTGTAAAGCGGCATAAACACAGCAGTGAAAAGCAGCTAAACCCCATTATAAAAATAAATTACTTTGAAACACCCATGAAACAAAGACAGTGAAAGAGAGAGAAATTCTTACACAATGCGTTCAGGGGCTGTGATGCAACCTGGATTGACCATATCTAGACTCACAGCTGGATCAGACATAAGGGTGGACACTCTTGGGGCTGAGAGGTTTGGTGAGGTTGGGTGAGCAAACGCAGACCCTTTAAAGGAATACTGCATGATACCCATCGCATGGGTCCCAAATCTCCAGGTTCAAGGGCATCTTCCTACATCAAAAACATGCATGAGAAACCCAGAAGATGGTACACCGTGTGATGGGGAAAGGTTTCTAAAACGCACCTCATTTCTCATCGCCTTGTGCCCGGGTTCGCCATTCCAGCCGCTTTACTAGCAAGCTCCCTACTTGGAGCATCAGCACCTTTAACCTCCTGTTCCGTACAGGTTGCAATTTGTCCTGAGGATAAACGGGAAGACGTGGAACCAATGAGAGACTAGCTCTTGGTGTTGGGACAGGCACAGGTCACTCTATTTTCCCATCAGAAAGAAGAATTAACCACAGGCTCAGCCTGCCCCCCGGAACCAGAACAGGGCCTGAAGCCATTCTGCGATTTTGCGGCCAGCTCCCATAAAAACGAGTTGTAAAATGGAGGTTCAGGGCACTGCAATTCACAAACCTGCAGAGTTATAAATGATAACTCTCGTCCACAAATATATTGAGGGAAGGCAAAGAAGAGGATTTGAAATCAAGGCAGAATTGCAGGAAAGAGATTTCAGGAGGTAGATTCGAATCGCCTTTAAAGCACATGAAAAGCGGCAAAACGTTGACAATGATGCCCTTGGCCAAAAAGGGCGTATGCGTTTTTTCCTGAATATATTCAGGAAAAAACGCATACGCCCTTTTTGGCCAACCAAGCAACCTGGAAAGGCAAATCAGCGCTACAAAGAAGTCTCGCTTCCCATCGGTCAAAAGGGCCATGCTGAAAAAAGTGTCAAAACCAGAAATGCAGGACAGGCCATGGAGAAATGGGAGCCTTGCTACACTGATGGGCGGGATGTAAATTGCCAAGAGCCACTCTGGAGAAGTGTCCGGTGAGTCCTGAAACATCTGAAAAACACAGCTTAGAGAGCATAGGGCACTTCCACTCATGGGGGTATAAATTGGGAAAATTAAAAATCAGCAAGACACAAGCACCCCAAAGTTTAGGGCTGCTCTGTTGACAAGGACCTCCACTTCATTCCACCTTAAATATCCCAGGAAAGAGAAAAATGGGTAAAGAAGTTGTGGTCCTTATGTACAATGGAATATCACTCAGCCATGAAATCAATGTCATAAGGCTAGTAGCAGCATGATGAATGGATTTAGGTACGACGATTCTAAGTGAAATAAGTCACACAGAAAAGGACACTTCTCATAAGGTATCACTGATAGAGGGAATGTAAAAACCGTTACACTTGAACTGAATTACAAAACAGAACAGAGTCACACATGCAGAAAACACACTATGGCTGCTTAACGGGAAAGGTGAGGTGGAGTGATACATAAAACAAGGGTTTCAAATTAGCTTAGATACCGTTCCATAAACCCAATATGTAATAGACAAGACCTACTCCTTGCTCAGAGAACTGGACTCAACACGCCCTATTCACCGCACAAGAATATATCTGACTAGTAATAATCGTAAAGCCTATGTATTGATATCTCTCTGTTAGTGTGTCAAGTGGGTGTAAAGCGGCATAAACACAGCAGTGAAAAGCAGCTAAATCCCATTATGAAAATAAATTACTTTGAAAAACCCATGAAACAAAGACAGTGAACGAGAGAGGAATTCTTACACAATGCGTTCAGGGGCTGTGATGCAACCTGGATTGACCATATCTAGACCCACAGCTGGATGAGACATAAGGGTGGACACTCTTGGGGCTGAGAGGTTTGGTGAGGTTGGGTGAGCAAACGCAGACCCTTTAAAGTAATACTGCATGATACCCATCGCATGGGTCCCAAATCTCCAGGTTCAAGGGCATCTTCCTACATCAAAAACATGCATGAGAAACCCAGAAGATGGTACACCGTGTGATGGGGAAAGGTTTCTAAAACGCACCTCATTTCTCATCGCCTTGTGCCCGGGTTCGCCATTCCAGCCGCTTTACTAGCAAGCTCCCTACTTGGAGCATCAGCACCTTTAACCTCCTGTTCCGTACAGGTTGCAATTTGTCCTGAGGATAAACGGGAAGACGTGGAACCAACGAGAGACTAGCTCTTGGTGTTGGGACAGGCACAGGTCACTCTATTTTCCCATCAGAAAGAAGAATTAACCACAGGCTCAGCCTGCCCCCCGGAACCAGAACAGGGCCTGAAGCCATTCTGCGATTTTGCGGCCAGCTCCCATAAAAACGAGTTGTAAAATGGAGGTTCAGGGCACTGCAATTCACAAACCTGCAGAGTTATAAATGATAACTCTCGTCCACAAATATATTGAGGGAAGGCAAAGAAGAGGATTTGAAATCAAGGCAGAATTGCAGGAAAGAGATTTCAGGAGGTAGATTCGAATCGCCTTTAAAGCACATGAAAAGCGGCAAAACGTTGACAATGATGCCCTTGGCCAAAAAAGGGCGTATGCGTTTTTTCCTGAATATATTCAGGAAAAAACGCATACGCCCTTTTTGGCCAACCAAGCAACCTGGAAAGGCAAATCAGCGCTACAAACAAGTCTCGCTTCCCATCGGTCAAAAGGGCCATGCTGAAAAAAGTGTCAAAACCAGAAATGCAGGACAGGCCATGGAGAAATGGGAGCCTTGCTACACTGATGGGCGGGATGTAAATTGCCAACAGCCACTCTGGAGAAGTGTACGGTGAGTCCTGAAACATCTGAAAAACACAGCTTAGAGAGCATAGGGCACTTCCACTCATGGGGGTATGAATTGGGAAAATGAAAAATCAGCAAGACACAAGCACCCCAAAGTTTAGGGCTGCTCTGTTGACAAGGACCTCCACTTCATTCCACCTTAAATATCCCAGGAAAGAGAAAAATGGGTAAAGAAGTTGTGGTCCTTATGTACAATGGAATATCACTCAGCCATGAAATCAATGTCATAAGGCTAGTAGCAGCATGATGAGTGGATTTAGGTACGACGATTCTAAGTGAAATAAGTCACACAGAAAAGGACACTTCTCATAAGGTATGACTGATAGAGGGAATGTAAAAACCGTTACACTTGAACTGAATTACAAAACAGAACAGAGTCACACATGCAGAAAACACACTATGGCTGCTTAACGGGAAAGGTGAGGTGGGGTGATACATAAAACAAGGGTATCAAATTAGCTCAGATACCGTTCCATAAACCCAATATGTAATAGACAAGACCTACTCCTTGCTCAGAGAACTGGACTCAACACGCCCTATTCACCGCACAAGATTATATCTGACTAGTAATAATCGTAAAGCCTATGTATTGATATCTCTCTGTTAGTGTGGCAAGTGGGTGTAAAGCGGCATAAACACAGCAGTGAAAAGCAGCTAAATCCCATTATGAAAATAAATTACTTTGAAAAGCCCATGAAACAAAGACAGTGAACGAGAGAGGAATTCTTACACAATGCGTTCAGGGGCTGTGATGCAACCTGGATTGACCATATCTAGACCCACAGCTGGATGAGACATAAGGGTGGACACTCTTGGGGCTGAGAGGTTTGGTGAGGTTGGGTGAGCAAACGCAGACCCTTTAAAGTAATACTGCATGGTACCCATCGCATGGGTCCCAAATCTCCAGGTTCAAGGGCATCTTCCTACATCAAAAACATGCATGAGAAACCCAGAAGATGGTACACAGTGTGATGGGGAAAGGTTTCTAAAACGCACCTCATTTCTCATCGCCTTGTGCCCGGGTTCGCCATTCCAGCCACTTTACTAGCAAGCTCCCTACTTGGAGCATCAGCACCTTTAACCTCCTGTTCCGTACAGGTTGCAATTTGTCCTGAGGATAAACGGGAAGACGTGGAACCAACGAGAGACTAGCTCTTGGTGTTGGGACAGGCACAGGTCACTCTATTTTCCCATCAGAAAGAAGAATTAACCACAGGCTCAGCCTGCCCCCCGGAACCAGAACAGGGCCTGAAGCCATTCTGCGATTTTGCGGCCAGCTCCCATAAAAACGAGTTGTAAAATGGAGGTTCAGGGCACTGCAATTCACAAACCTGCAGAGTTATAAATGATAACTCTCGTCCACAAATATATTGAGGGAAGGCAAAGAAGAGGATTTGAAATCAAGGCAGAATTGCAGGAAAGAGATTTCAGGAGGTAGATTCGAATTGCATTTAAAGCACATGAAAAGCGGCAAAACGTTGACAATGATGCCCTTGGCCAAAAAGGGCGTATGCGTTTTTTCCTGAATATATTCAGGAAAAAACGCATACGCCCTTTTTGGCCAACCAAGCAACCTGGAAAGGCAAATCAGCGCTACAAACAAGTCTCGCTTCCCATCGGTCAAAAGGGCCATGCTGAAAAAAGTGTCAAAACCAGAAATGCAGGACAGGCCATGGAGAAATGGGAGCCTTGCTACACTGATGGGCGGGATGTAAATTGCCAACAGCCACTCTGGAGAAGTGTACGGTGAGTCCTGAAACATCTGAAAAACACAGCTTAGAGAGCATAGGGCACTTCCACTCATGGGGGTATGAATTGGGAAAATGAAAAATCAGCAAGACACAAGCACCCCAAAGTTTAGGGCTGCTCTGTTGACAAGGACCTCCACTTCATTCCACCTTAAATATCCCAGGAAAGAGAAAAATGGGTAAAGAAGTTGTGGTCCTTATGTACAATGGAATATCACTCAGCCATGAAATCAATGTCATAAGGCTAGTAGCAGCATGATGAATGGATTTAGGTACGACGATTCTAAGTGAAATAAGTCACACAGAAAAGGACACTTCTCATAAGGTATCACTGATAGAGGGAATGTAAAAACCGTTACACTTGAACTGAATTACAAAACAGAACAGAGTCACACATGCAGAAAACACACTATGGCTGCTTAACGGGAAAGGTGAGGTGGAGTGATACATAAAACAAGGGTTTCAAATTAGCTCAGATACCGTTCCATAAACCCAATATGTAATAGACAAGACCTACTCCTTGCTCAGAGAACTGGACTCAACACGCCCTATTCACCGCACAAGAATATATCTGACTAGTAATAATCGTAAAGCCTATGTATTGATATCTCTCTGTTAGTGTGTCAAGTGGGTGTAAAGCGGCATAAACACAGCAGTGAAAAGCAGCTAAATCCCATTATGAAAATAAATTACTTTGAAAAACCCATGAAACAAAGACAGTGAACGAGAGAGGAATTCTTACACAATGCGTTCAGGGGCTGTGATGCAACCTGGATTGACCATATCTAGACCCACAGCTGGATGAGACATAAGGGTGGACACTCTTGGGGCTGAGAGGTTTGGTGAGGTTGGGTGAGCAAACGCAGACCCTTTAAAGTAATACTGCATGATACCCATCGCATGGGTCCCAAATCTCCAGGTTCAAGGGCATCTTCCTACATCAAAAACATGCATGAGAAACCCAGAAGATGGTACACCGTGTGATGGGGAAAGGTTTCTAAAACGCACCTCATTTCTCATCGCCTTGTGCCCGGGTTCGCCATTCCAGCCGCTTTACTAGCAAGCTCCCTACTTGGAGCATCAGCACCTTTAACCTCCTGTTCCGTACAGGTTGCAATTTGTCCTGAGGATAAACGGGAAGACGTGGAACCAACGAGAGACTAGCTCTTGGTGTTGGGACAGGCACAGGTCACTCTATTTTCCCATCAGAAAGAAGAATTAACCACAGGCTCAGCCTGCCCCCCGGAACCAGAACAGGGCCTGAAGCCATTCTGCGATTTTGCGGCCAGCTCCCATAAAAACGAGTTGTAAAATGGAGGTTCAGGGCACTGCAATTCACAAACCTGCAGAGTTATAAATGATAACTCTCGTCCACAAATATATTGAGGGAAGGCAAAGAAGAGGATTTGAAATCAAGGCAGAATTGCAGGAAAGAGATTTCAGGAGGTAGATTCGAATCGCCTTTAAAGCACATGAAAAGCGGCAAAACGTTGACAATGATGCCCTTGGCCAAAAAGGGCGTATGCGTTTTTTCCTGAATATATTCAGGAAAAAACGCATACGCCCTTTTTGGCCAACCAAGCAACCTGGAAAGGCAAATCAGCGCTACAAACAAGTCTCGCTTCCCATCGGTCAAAAGGGCCATGCTGAAAAAAGTGTCAAAACCAGAAATGCAGGACAGGCCATGGAGAAATGGGAGCCTTGCTACACTGATGGGCGGGATGTAAATTGCCAACAGCCACTCTGGAGAAGTGTACGGTGAGTCCTGAAACATCTGAAAAACACAGCTTAGAGAGCATAGGGCACTTCCACTCATGGGGGTATGAATTGGGAAAATGAAAAATCAGCAAGACACAAGCACCCCAAAGTTTAGGGCTGCTCTGTTGACAAGGACCTCCACTTCATTCCACCTTAAATATCCCAGGAAAGAGAAAAATGGGTAAAGAAGTTGTGGTCCTTATGTACAATGGAATATCACTCAGCCATGAAATCAATGTCATAAGGCTAGTAGAAGCATGATGAGTGGATTTAGGTACGACGATTCTAAGTGAAATAAGTCACACAGAAAAGGACACTTCTCATAAGGTATGACTGATAGAGGGAATGTAAAAACCGTTACACTTGAACTGAATTACAAAACAGAACAGAGTCACACATGCAGAAAACACACTATGGCTGCTTAACGGGAAAGGTGAGGTGGGGTGATACATAAAACAAGGGTATCAAATTAGCTCAGATACCGTTCCATAAACCCAATATGTAATAGACAAGACCTACTCCTTGCTCAGAGAACTGGACTCAACACGCCCTATTCACCGCACAAGATTATATCTGACTAGTAATAATCGTAAAGCCTATGTATTGATATCTCTCTGTTAGTGTGTCAAGTGGGTGTAAAGCGGCATAAACACAGCAGTGAAAAGCAGCTAAATCCCATTATGAAAATAAATTACTTTGAAAAGCCCATGAAACAAAGACAGTGAACGAGAGAGGAATTCTTACACAATGCGTTCAGGGGCTGTGATGCAACCTGGATTGACCATATCTAGACCCACAGCTGGATGAGACATAAGGGTGGACACTCTTGGGGCTGAGAGGTTTGGTGAGGTTGGGTGAGCAAACGCAGACCCTTTAAAGTAATACTGCATGGTACCCATCGCATGGGTCCCAAATCTCCAGGTTCAAGGGCATCTTCCTACATCAAAAACATGCATGAGAAACCCAGAAGATGGTACACAGTGTGATGGGGAAAGGTTTCTAAAACGCACCTCATTTCTCATCGCCTTGTGCCCGGGTTCGCCATTCCAGCCGCTTTACTAGCAAGCTCCCTACTTGGAGCATCAGCACCTTTAACCTCCTGTTCCGTACAGGTTGCAATTTGTCCTGAGGATAAACGGGAAGACGTGGAACCAACGAGAGACTAGCTCTTGGTGTTGGGACAGGCACAGGTCACTCTATTTTCCCATCAGAAAGAAGAATTAACCACAGGCTCAGCCTGCCCCCCGGAACCAGAACAGGGCCTGAAGCCATTCTGCGATTTTGCGGCCAGCTCCCATAAAAACGAGTTGTAAAATGGAGGTTCAGGGCACTGCAATTCACAAACCTGCAGAGTTATAAATGATAACTCTCGTCCACAAATATATTGAGGGAAGGCAAAGAAGAGGATTTGAAATCAAGGCAGAATTGCAGGAAAGAGATTTCAGGAGGTAGATTCGAATCGCCTTTAAAGCACATGAAAAGCGGCAAAACGTTGACAATGATGCCCTTGGCCAAAAAGGGCGTATGCGTTTTTTCCTGAATATATTCAGGAAAAAACGCATACGCCCTTTTTGGCCAACCAAGCAACCTGGAAAGGCAAATCAGCGCTACAAACAAGTCTCGCTTCCCATCGGTCAAAAGGGCCATGCTGAAAAAAGTGTCAAAACCAGAAATGCAGGACAGGCCATGGAGAAATGGGAGCCTTGCTACACTGATGGGCGGGATGTAAATTGCCAACAGCCACTCTGGAGAAGTGTACGGTGAGTCCTGAAACATCTGAAAAACACAGCTTAGAGAGCATAGGGCACTTCCACTCATGGGGGTATGAATTGGGAAAATGAAAAATCAGCAAGACACAAGCACCCCAAAGTTTAGGGCTGCTCTGTTGACAAGGACCTCCACTTCATTCCACCTTAAATATCCCAGGAAAGAGAAAAATGGGTAAAGAAGTTGTGGTCCTTATGTACAATGGAATATCACTCAGCCATGAAATCAATGTCATAAGGCTAGTAGAAGCATGATGAGTGGATTTAGGTACGACGATTCTAAGTGAAATAAGTCACACAGAAAAGGACACTTCTCATAAGGTATGACTGATAGAGGGAATGTAAAAACCGTTACACTTGAACTGAATTACAAAACAGAACAGAGTCACACATGCAGAAAACACACTATGGCTGCTTAACGGGAAAGGTGAGGTGGGGTGATACATAAAACAAGGGTATCAAATTAGCTCAGATACCGTTCCATAAACCCAATATGTAATAGACAAGACCTACTCCTTGCTCAGAGAACTGGACTCAACACGCCCTATTCACCGCACAAGATTATATCTGACTAGTAATAATCGTAAAGCCTATGTATTGATATCTCTCTGTTAGTGTGTCAAGTGGGTGTAAAGCGGCATAAACACAGCAGTGAAAAGCAGCTAAATCCCATTATGAAAATAAATTACTTTGAAAAGCCCATGAAACAAAGACAGTGAACGAGAGAGGAATTCTTACACAATGCGTTCAGGGGCTGTGATGCAACCTGGATTGACCATATCTAGACCCACAGCTGGATGAGACATAAGGGTGGACACTCTTGGGGCTGAGAGGTTTGGTGAGGTTGGGTGAGCAAACGCAGACCCTTTAAAGTAATACTGCATGGTACCCATCGCATGGGTCCCAAATCTCCAGGTTCAAGGGCATCTTCCTACATCAAAAACATGCATGAGAAACCCAGAAGATGGTACACAGTGTGATGGGGAAAGGTTTCTAAAACGCACCTCATTTCTCATCGCCTTGTGCCCGGGTTCGCCATTCCAGCCGCTTTACTAGCAAGCTCCCTACTTGGAGCATCAGCACCTTTAACCTCCTGTTCCGTACAGGTTGCAATTTGTCCTGAGGATAAACGGGAAGACGTGGAACCAACGAGAGACTAGCTCTTGGTGTTGGGACAGGCACAGGTCACTCTATTTTCCCATCAGAAAGAAGAATTAACCACAGGCTCAGCCTGCCCCCCGGAACCAGAACAGGGCCTGAAGCCATTCTGCGATTTTGCGGCCAGCTCCCATAAAAACGAGTTGTAAAATGGAGGTTCAGGGCACTGCAATTCACAAACCTGCAGAGTTATAAATGATAACTCTCGTCCACAAATATATTGAGGGAAGGCAAAGAAGAGGATTTGAAATCAAGGCAGAATTGCAGGAAAGAGATTTCAGGAGGTAGATTCGAATTGCATTTAAAGCACATGAAAAGCGGCAAAACGTTGACAATGATGCCCTTGGCCAAAAAGGGCGTATGCGTTTTTTCCTGAATATATTCAGGAAAAAACGCATACGCCCTTTTTGGCCAACCAAGCAACCTGGAAAGGCAAATCAGCGCTACAAACAAGTCTCGCTTCCCATCGGTCAAAAGGGCCATGCTGAAAAAAGTGTCAAAACCAGAAATGCAGGACAGGCCATGGAGAAATGGGAGCCTTGCTACACTGATGGGCGGGATGTAAATTGCCAACAGCCACTCTGGAGAAGTGTACGGTGAGTCCTGAAACATCTGAAAAACACAGCTTAGAGAGCATAGGGCACTTCCACTCATGGGGGTATGAATTGGGAAAATGAAAAATCAGCAAGACACAAGCACCCCAAAGTTTAGGGCTGCTCTGTTGACAAGGACCTCCACTTCATTCCACCTTAAATATCCCAGGAAAGAGAAAAATGGGTAAAGAAGTTGTGGTCCTTATGTACAATGGAATATCACTCAGCCATGAAATCAATGTCATAAGGCTAGTAGCAGCATGATGAATGGATTTAGGTACGACGATTCTAAGTGAAATAAGTCACACAGAAAAGGACACTTCTCATAAGGTATGACTGATAGAGGGAATGTAAAAACCGTTACACTTGAACTGAATTACAAAACAGAACAGAGTCACACATGCAGAAAACACACTATGGCTGCTTAACGGGAAAGGTGAGGTGGAGTGATACATAAAACAAGGGTTTCAAATTAGCACAGATACCGTTCCATAAACCCAATATGTAATAGACAAGACCTACTCCTTGCTCAGAGAACTGGACTCAACACGCCCTATTCACCGCACAAGAATATATCTGACTAGTAATAATCGTAAAGCCTATGTATTGATATCTCTCTGTTAGTGTGTCAAGTGGGTGTAAAGCGGCATAAACACAGCAGTGAAAAGCAGCTAAATCCCATTATGAAAATAAATTACTTTGAAAAACCCATGAAACAAAGACAGTGAACGAGAGAGGAATTCTTACACAATGCGTTCAGGGGCTGTGATGCAACCTGGATTGACCATATCTAGACCCACAGCTGGATGAGACATAAGGGTGGACACTCTTGGGGCTGAGAGGTTTGGTGAGGTTGGGTGAGCAAACGCAGACCCTTTAAAGTAATACTGCATGATACCCATCGCATGGGTCCCAAATCTCCAGGTTCAAGGGCATCTTCCTACATCAAAAACATGCATGAGAAACCCAGAAGATGGTACACCGTGTGATGGGGAAAGGTTTCTAAAACGCACCTCATTTCTCATCGCCTTGTGCCCGGGTTCGCCATTCCAGCCGCTTTACTAGCAAGCTCCCTACTTGGAGCATCAGCACCTTTAACCTCCTGTTCCGTACAGGTTGCAATTTGTCCTGAGGATAAACGGGAAGACGTGGAACCAATGAGAGACTAGCTCTTGGTGTTGGGACAGGCACAGGTCACTCTATTTTCCCATCAGAAAGAAGAATTAACCACAGGCTCAGCCTGCCCCCCGGAACCAGAACAGGGCCTGAAGCCATTCTGCGATTTTGCGGCCAGCTCCCATAAAAACGAGTTGTAAAATGTTGGTTCAGGGCACTGCAATTCACAAACCTGCAGAGTTATAAATGATAACTCTCGTCCACAAATATATTGAGGGAAGGCAAAGAAGAGGATTTGAAATCAAGGCAGAATTGCAGGAAAGAGATTTCAGGAGGTAGATTCGAATCGCCTTTAAAGCACATGAAAAGCGGCAAAACGTTGACAATGATGCCCTTGGCCAAAAAGGGCGTATGCGTTTTTTCCTGAATATATTCAGGAAAAAACGCATACGCCCTTTTTGGCCAACCAAGCAACCTGGAAAGGCAAATCAGCGCTACAAACAAGTCTCGCTTCCCATCGGTCAAAAGGGCCATGCTGAAAAAAGTGTCAAAACCAGAAATGCAGGACAGGCCATGGAGAAATGGGAGCCTTGCTACACTGATGGGCGGGATGTAAATTGCCAACAGCCACTCTGGAGAAGTGTACGGTGAGTCCTGAAACATCTGAAAAACACAGCTTAGAGAGCATAGGGCACTTCCACTCATGGGGGTATGAATTGGGAAAATGAAAAATCAGCAAGACACAAGCACCCCAAAGTTTAGGGCTGCTCTGTTGACAAGGACCTCCACTTCATTCCACCTTAAATATCCCAGGAAAGAGAAAAATGGGTAAAGAAGTTGTGGTCCTTATGTACAATGGAATATCACTCAGCCATGAAATCAATGTCATAAGGCTAGTAGCAGCATGATGAGTGGATTTAGGTACGACGATTCTAAGTGAAATAAGTCACACAGAAAAGGACACTTCTCATAAGGTATCACTGATAGAGGGAATGTAAAAACCGTTACACTTGAACTGAATTACAAAACAGAACAGAGTCACACATGCAGAAAACACACTATGGCTGCTTAACGGGAAAGGTGAGGTGGGGTGATACATAAAACAAGGGTATCAAATTAGCTCAGATACCATTCCATAAACCCAATATGTTATAGACAAGACCTACTCCTTGCTCAGAGAACTGGACTCAACACGCCCTATTCACCGCACAAGAATATATCTGACTAATAATAATCGTAAAACCTATGTATTGATATCTCTCTGTTAGTGTGTCAAGTGGGTGTAAAGCGGCATAAACACAGCAGTGAAAAGCAGCTAAACCCCATTATAAAAATAAATTACTTTGAAACACCCATGAAACAAAGACAGTGAAAGAGAGAGAAATTCTTACACAATGCGTTCAGGGGCTGTGATGCAACCTGGATTGACCATATCTAGACTCACAGCTGGATCAGACATAAGGGTGGACACTCTTGGGGCTGAGAGGTTTGGTGAGGTTGGGTGAGCAAACGCAGACCCTTTAAAGGAATACTGCATGATACCCATCGCATGGGTCCCAAATCTCCAGGTTCAAGGGCATCTTCCTACATCAAAAACATGCATGAGAAACCCAGAAGATGGTACACAGTGTGATGGGGAAAGGTTTCTAAAACGCACCTCATTTCTCATCGCCTTGTGCCCGGGTTCGCCATTCCAGCCGCTTTACTAGCAAGCTCCCTACTTGGAGCATCAGCACCTTTAACCTCCTGTTCCGTACAGGTTGCAATTTGTCCTGAGGATAAACGGGAAGACGTGGAACCAATGAGAGACTAGCTCTTGGTGTTGGGACAGGCACAGGTCACTCTATTTTCCCATCAGAAAGAAGAATTAACCACAGGCTCAGCCTGCCCCCCGGAACCAGAACAGGGCCTGAAGCCATTCTGCGATTTTGCGGCCAGCTCCCATAAAAACGAGTTGTAAAATGGAGGTTCAGGGCACTGCAATTCACAAACCTGCAGAGTTATAAATGATAACTCTCGTCCACAAATATATTGAGGGAAGGCAAAGAAGAGGATTTGAAATCAAGGCAGAATTGCAGGAAAGAGATTTCAGGAGGTAGATTCGAATCGCCTTTAAAGCACATGAAAAGCGGCAAAACGTTGACAATGATGCCCTTGGCCAAAAAGGGCGTATGCGTTTTTTCCTGAATATATTCAGGAAAAAACGCATACGCCCTTTTTGGCCAACCAAGCAACCTGGAAAGGCAAATCAGCGCTACAAACAAGTCTCGCTTCCCATCGGTCAAAAGGGCCATGCTGAAAAAAGTGTCAAAACCAGAAATGCAGGACAGGCCATGGAGAAATGGGAGCCTTGCTACACTGATGGGCGGGATGTAAATTGCCAACAGCCACTCTGGAGAAGTGTACGGTGAGTCCTGAAACATCTGAAAAACACAGCTTAGAGAGCATAGGGCACTTCCACTCATGGGGGTATGAATTGGGAAAATGAAAAATCAGCAAGACACAAGCACCCCAAAGTTTAGGGCTGCTCTGTTGACAAGGACCTCCACTTCATTCCACCTTAAATATCCCAGGAAAGAGAAAAATGGGTAAAGAAGTTGTGGTCCTTATGTACAATGGAATATCACTCAGCCATGAAATCAATGTCATAAGGCTAGTAGCAGCATGATGAGTGGATTTAGGTACGACGATTCTAAGTGAAATAAGTCACACAGAAAAGGACACTTCTCATAAGGTATGACTGATAGAGGGAATGTAAAAACCGTTACACTTGAACTGAATTACAAAACAGAACAGAGTCACACATGCAGAAAACACACTATGGCTGCTTAACGGGAAAGGTGAGGTGGGGTGATACATAAAACAAGGGTATCAAATTAGCTCAGATACCGTTCCATAAACCCAATATGTAATAGACAAGACCTACTCCTTGCTCAGAGAACTGGACTCAACACGCCCTATTCACCGCACAAGATTATATCTGACTAGTAATAATCGTAAAGCCTATGTATTGATATCTCTCTGTTAGTGTGTCAAGTGGGTGTAAAGCGGCATAAACACAGCAGTGAAAAGCAGCTAAATCCCATTATGAAAATAAATTACTTTGAAAAGCCCATGAAACAAAGACAGTGAACGAGAGAGGAATTCTTACACAATGCGTTCAGGGGCTGTGATGCAACCTGGATTGACCATATCTAGACCCACAGCTGGATGAGACATAAGGGTGGACACTCTTGGGGCTGAGAGGTTTGGTGAGGTTGGGTGAGCAAACGCAGACCCTTTAAAGTAATACTGCATGGTACCCATCGCATGGGTCGCAAATCTCCAGCTTCAAGGGCATCTTCCTACATCAAAAACATGCATGAGAAACCCAGAAGATGGTACACCGTGTGATGGGGAAAGGTTTCTAAAACGCACCTCATTTCTCATCGCCTTGTGCCCGGGTTCGCCATTCCAGCCGCTTTACTAGCAAGCTCCCTACTTGGAGCATCAGCACCTTTAACCTCCTGTTCCGTACAGGTTGCAATTTGTCCTGAGGATAAACGGGAAGACGTGGAACCAACGAGAGACTAGCTCTTGGTGTTGGGACAGGCACAGGTCACTCTATTTTCCCATCAGAAAGAAGAATTAACCACAGGCTCAGCCTGCCCCCCAGAACCAGAACAGGGCCTGAAGCCATTCTGCGATTTTGCGGCCAGCTCCCATAAAAACGAGTTGTAAAATGGAGGTTCAGGGCACTGCAATTCACAAACCTGCAGAGTTATAAATGATAACTCTCGTCCACAAATATATTGAGGGAAGGCAAAGAAGAGGATTTGAAATCAAGGCAGAATTGCAGGAAAGAGATTTCAGGAGGTAGATTCGAATCGCCTTTAAAGCACATGAAAAGCGGCAAAACGTTGACAATGATGCCCTTGGCCAAAAAGGGCGTATGCGTTTTTTCCTGAATATATTCAGGAAAAAACGCATACGCCCTTTTTGGCCAACCAAGCAACCTGGAAAGGCAAATCAGCGCTACAAACAAGTCTCGCTTCCCATCGGTCAAAAGGGCCATGCTGAAAAAAGTGTCAAAACCAGAAATGCAGGACAGGCCATGGAGAAATGGGAGCCTTGCTACACTGATGGGCGGGATGTAAATTGCCAACAGCCACTCTGGAGAAGTGTACGGTGAGTCCTGAAACATCTGAAAAACACAGCTTAGAGAGCATAGGGCACTTCCACTCATGGGGGTATGAATTGGGAAAATGAAAAATCAGCAAGACACAAGCACCCCAAAGTTTAGGGCTGCTCTGTTGACAAGGACCTCCACTTCATTCCACCTTAAATATCCCAGGAAAGAGAAAAATGGGTAAAGAAGTTGTGGTCCTTATGTACAATGGAATATCACTCAGCCATGAAATCAATGTCATAAGGCTAGTAGCAGCATGATGAGTGGATTTAGGTACGACGATTCTAAGTGAAATAAGTCACACAGAAAAGGACACTTCTCATAAGGTATGACTGATAGAGGGAATGTAAAAACCGTTACACTTGAACTGAATTACAAAACAGAACAGAGTCACACATGCAGAAAACACACTATGGCTGCTTAACGGGAAAGGTGAGGTGGGGTGATACATAAAACAAGGGTATCAAATTAGCTCAGATACCGTTCCATAAACCCAATATGTAATAGACAAGACCTACTCCTTGCTCAGAGAACTGGACTCAACACGCCCTATTCACCGCACAAGATTATATCTGACTAGTAATAATCGTAAAGCCTATGTATTGATATCTCTCTGTTAGTGTGTCAAGTGGGTGTAAAGCGGCATAAACACAGCAGTGAAAAGCAGCTAAATCCCATTATGAAAATAAATTACTTTGAAAAGCCCATGAAACAAAGACAGTGAACGAGAGAGGAATTCTTACACAATGCGTTCAGGGGCTGTGATGCAACCTGGATTGACCATATCTAGACCCACAGCTGGATGAGACATAAGGGTGGACACTCTTGGGGCTGAGAGGTTTGGTGAGGTTGGGTGAGCAAACGCAGACCCTTTAAAGTAATACTGCATGGTACCCATCGCATGGGTCCCAAATCTCCAGGTTCAAGGGCATCTTCCTACATCAAAAACATGCATGAGAAACCCAGAAGATGGTACACAGTGTGATGGGGAAAGGTTTCTAAAACGCACCTCATTTCTCATCGCCTTGTGCCCGGGTTCGCCATTCCAGCCGCTTTACTAGCAAGCTCCCTACTTGGAGCATCAGCACCTTTAACCTCCTGTTCCGTACAGGTTGCAATTTGTCCTGAGGATAAACGGGAAGACGTGGAACCAACGAGAGACTAGCTCTTGGTGTTGGGACAGGCACAGGTCACTCTATTTTCCCATCAGAAAGAAGAATTAACCACAGGCTCAGCCTGCCCCCCGGAACCAGAACAGGGCCTGAAGCCATTCTGCGATTTTGCGGCCAGCTCCCATAAAAACGAGTTGTAAAATGGAGGTTCAGGGCACTGCAATTCACAAACCTGCAGAGTTATAAATGATAACTCTCGTCCACAAATATATTGAGGGAAGGCAAAGAAGAGGATTTGAAATCAAGGCAGAATTGCAGGAAAGAGATTTCAGGAGGTAGATTCGAATTGCATTTAAAGCACATGAAAAGCGGCAAAACGTTGACAATGATGCCCTTGGCCAAAAAGGGCGTATGCGTTTTTTCCTGAATATATTCAGGAAAAAACGCATACGCCCTTTTTGGCCAACCAAGCAACCTGGAAAGGCAAATCAGCGCTACAAACAAGTCTCGCTTCCCATCGGTCAAAAGGGCCATGCTGAAAAAAGTGTCAAAACCAGAAATGCAGGACAGGCCATGGAGAAATGGGAGCCTTGCTACACTGATGGGCGGGATGTAAATTGCCAACAGCCACTCTGGAGAAGTGTACGGTGAGTCCTGAAACATCTGAAAAACACAGCTTAGAGAGCATAGGGCACTTCCACTCATGGGGGTATGAATTGGGAAAATGAAAAATCAGCAAGACACAAGCACCCCAAAGTTTAGGGCTGCTCTGTTGACAAGGACCTCCACTTCATTCCACCTTAAATATCCCAGGAAAGAGAAAAATGGGTAAAGAAGTTGTGGTCCTTATGTACAATGGAATATCACTCAGCCATGAAATCAATGTCATAAGGCTAGTAGCAGCATGATGAATGGATTTAGGTACGACGATTCTAAGTGAAATAAGTCACACAGAAAAGGACACTTCTCATAAGGTATCACTGATAGAGGGAATGTAAAAACCGTTACACTTGAACTGAATTACAAAACAGAACAGAGTCACACATGCAGAAAACACACTATGGCTGCTTAACGGGAAAGGTGAGGTGGAGTGATACATAAAACAAGGGTATCAAATTAGCTCAGATACCGTTCCATAAACCCAATATGTAATAGACAAGACCTACTCCTTGCTCAGAGAACTGGACTCAACACGCCCTATTCACCGCACAAGAATATATCTGACTAGTAATAATCGTAAAGCCTATGTATTGATATCTCTCTGTTAGTGTGTCAAGTGGGTGTAAAGCGGCATAAACACAGCAGTGAAAAGCAGCTAAATCCCATTATGAAAATAAATTACTTTGAAAAACCCATGAAACAAAGACAGTGAACGAGAGAGGAATTCTTACACAATGCGTTCAGGGGCTGTGATGCAACCTGGATTGACCATATCTAGACCCACAGCTGGATGAGACATAAGGGTGGACACTCTTGGGGCTGAGAGGTTTGGTGAGGTTGGGTGAGCAAACGCAGACCCTTTAAAGTAATACTGCATGATACCCATCGCATGGGTCCCAAATCTCCAGGTTCAAGGGCATCTTCCTACATCAAAAACATGCATGAGAAACCCAGAAGATGGTACACAGTGTGATGGGGAAAGGTTTCTAAAACGCACCTCATTTCTCATCGCCTTGTGCCCGGGTTCGCCATTCCAGCCGCTTTACTAACAAGCTCCCTACTTGGAGCATCAGCACCTTTAACCTCCTGTTCCGTACAGGTTGCAATTTGTCCTGAGGATAAACGGGAAGACGTGGAACCAACGAGAGACTAGCTCTTGGTGTTGGGACAGGCACAGGTCACTCTATTTTCCCATCAGAAAGAAGAATTAACCACAGGCTCAGCCTGCCCCCCGGAACCAGAACAGGGCCTGAAGCCATTCTGCGATTTTGCGGCCAGCTCCCATAAAAACGAGTTGTAAAATGGAGGTTCAGGGCACTGCAATTCACAAACCTGCAGAGTTATAAATGATAACTCTCGTCCACAAATATATTGAGGGAAGGCAAAGAAGAGGATTTGAAATCAAGGCAGAATTGCAGGAAAGAGATTTCAGGAGGTAGATTCGAATCGCCTTTAAAGCACATGAAAAGCGGCAAAACGTTGACAATGATGCCCTTGGCCAAAAAGGGCGTATGCGTTTTTTCCTGAATATATTCAGGAAAAAACGCATACGCCCTTTTTGGCCAACCAAGCAACCTGGAAAGGCAAATCAGCGCTACAAACAAGTCTCGCTTCCCATCGGTCAAAAGGGCCATGCTGAAAAAAGTGTCAAAACCAGAAATGCAGGACAGGCCATGGAGAAATGGGAGCCTTGCTACACTGATGGGCGGGATGTAAATTGCCAACAGCCACTCTGGAGAAGTGTACGGTGAGTCCTGAAACATCTGAAAAACACAGCTTAGAGAGCATAGGGCACTTCCACTCATGGGGGTATGAATTGGGAAAATGAAAAATCAGCAAGACACAAGCACCCCAAAGTTTAGGGCTGCTCTGTTGACAAGGACCTCCACTTCATTCCACCTTAAATATCCCAGGAAAGAGAAAAATGGGTAAAGAAGTTGTGGTCCTTATGTACAATGGAATATCACTCAGCCATGAAATCAATGTCATAAGGCTAGTAGCAGCATGATGAGTGGATTTAGGTACGACGATTCTAAGTGAAATAAGTCACACAGAAAAGGACACTTCTCATAAGGTATGACTGATAGAGGGAATGTAAAAACCGTTACACTTGAACTGAATTACAAAACAGAACAGAGTCACACATGCAGAAAACACACTATGGCTGCTTAACGGGAAAGGTGAGGTGGGGTGATACATAAAACAAGGGTATCAAATTAGCTCAGATACCGTTCCATAAACCCAATATGTAATAGACAAGACCTACTCCTTGCTCAGAGAACTGGACTCAACACGCCCTATTCACCGCACAAGATTATATCTGACTAGTAATAATCGTAAAGCCTATGTATTGATATCTCTCTGTTAGTGTGTCAAGTGGGTGTAAAGCGGCATAAACACAGCAGTGAAAAGCAGCTAAATCCCATTATGAAAATAAATTACTTTGAAAAGCCCATGAAACAAAGACAGTGAACGAGAGAGGAATTCTTACACAATGCGTTCAGGGGCTGTGATGCAACCTGGATTGACCATATCTAGACCCACAGCTGGATGAGACATAAGGGTGGACACTCTTGGGGCTGAGAGGTTTGGTGAGGTTGGGTGAGCAAACGCAGACCCTTTAAAGTAATACTGCATGGTACCCATCGCATGGGTCCCAAATCTCCAGGTTCAAGGGCATCTTCCTACATCAAAAACATGCATGAGAAACCCAGAAGATGGTACACAGTGTGATGGGGAAAGGTTTCTAAAACGCACCTCATTTCTCATCGCCTTGTGCCCGGGTTCGCCATTCCAGCCGCTTTACTAGCAAGCTCCCTACTTGGAGCATCAGCACCTTTAACCTCCTGTTCCGTACAGGTTGCAATTTGTCCTGAGGATAAACGGGAAGACGTGGAACCAACGAGAGACTAGCTCTTGGTGTTGGGACAGGCACAGGTCACTCTATTTTCCCATCAGAAAGAAGAATTAACCACAGGCTCAGCCTGCCCCCCGGAACCAGAACAGGGCCTGAAGCCATTCTGCGATTTTGCGGCCAGCTCCCATAAAAACGAGTTGTAAAATGGAGGTTCAGGGCACTGCAATTCACAAACCTGCAGAGTTATAAATGATAACTCTCGTCCACAAATATATTGAGGGAAGGCAAAGAAGAGGATTTGAAATCAAGGCAGAATTGCAGGAAAGAGATTTCAGGAGGTAGATTCGAATCGCCTTTAAAGCACATGAAAAGCGGCAAAACGTTGACAATGATGCCCTTGGCCAAAAAGGGCGTATGCGTTTTTTCCTGAATATATTCAGGAAAAAACGCATACGCCCTTTTTGGCCAACCAAGCAACCTGGAAAGGCAAATCAGCGCTACAAACAAGTCTCGCTTCCCATCGGTCAAAAGGGCCATGCTGAAAAAAGTGTCAAAACCAGAAATGCAGGACAGGCCATGGAGAAATGGGAGCCTTGCTACACTGATGGGCGGGATGTAAATTGCCAACAGCCACTCTGGAGAAGTGTACGGTGAGTCCTGAAACATCTGAAAAACACAGCTTAGAGAGCATAGGGCACTTCCACTCATGGGGGTATGAATTGGGAAAATGAAAAATCAGCAAGACACAAGCACCCCAAAGTTTAGGGCTGCTCTGTTGACAAGGACCTCCACTTCATTCCACCTTAAATATCCCAGGAAAGAGAAAAATGGGTAAAGAAGTTGTGGTCCTTATGTACAATGGAATATCACTCAGCCATGAAATCAATGTCATAAGGCTAGTAGCAGCATGATGAGTGGATTTAGGTACGACGATTCTAAGTGAAATAAGTCACACAGAAAAGGACACTTCTCATAAGGTATGACTGATAGAGGGAATGTAAAAACCGTTACACTTGAACTGAATTACAAAACAGAACAGAGTCACACATGCAGAAAACACACTATGGCTGCTTAACGGGAAAGGTGAGGTGGGGTGATACATAAAACAAGGGTATCAAATTAGCTCAGATACCGTTCCATAAACCCAATATGTAATAGACAAGACCTACTCCTTGCTCAGAGAACTGGACTCAACACGCCCTATTCACCGCACAAGATTATATCTGACTAGTAATAATCGTAAAGCCTATGTATTGATATCTCTCTGTTAGTGTGTCAAGTGGGTGTAAAGCGGCATAAACACAGCAGTGAAAAGCAGCTAAATCCCATTATGAAAATAAATTACTTTGAAAAACCCATGAAACAAAGACAGTGAACGAGAGAGGAATTCTTACACAATGCGTTCAGGGGCTGTGATGCAACCTGGATTGACCATATCTAGACCCACAGCTGGATGAGACATAAGGGTGGACACTCTTGGGGCTGAGAGGTTTGGTGAGGTTGGGTGAGCAAACGCAGACCCTTTAAAGTAATACTGCATGGTACCCATCGCATGGGTCCCAAATCTCCAGGTTCAAGGGCATCTTCCTACATCAAAAACATGCATGAGAAACCCAGAAGATGGTACACAGTGTGATGGGGAAAGGTTTCTAAAACGCACCTCATTTCTCATCGCCTTGTGCCCGGGTTCGCCATTCCAGCCGCTTTACTAGCAAGCTCCCTACTTGGAGCATCAGCACCTTTAACCTCCTGTTCCGTACAGGTTGCAATTTGTCCTGAGGATAAACGGGAAGACGTGGAACCAACGAGAGACTAGCTCTTGGTGTTGGGACAGGCACAGGTCACTCTATTTTCCCATCAGAAAGAAGAATTAACCACAGGCTCAGCCTGCCCCCCGGAACCAGAACAGGGCCTGAAGCCATTCTGCGATTTTGCGGCCAGCTCCCATAAAAACGAGTTGTAAAATGGAGGTTCAGGGCACTGCAATTCACAAACCTGCAGAGTTATAAATGATAACTCTCGTCCACAAATATATTGAGGGAAGGCAAAGAAGAGGATTTGAAATCAAGGCAGAATTGCAGGAAAGAGATTTCAGGAGGTAGATTCGAATTGCATTTAAAGCACATGAAAAGCGGCAAAACGTTGACAATGATGCCCTTGGCCAAAAAGGGCGTATGCGTTTTTTCCTGAATATATTCAGGAAAAAACGCATACGCCCTTTTTGGCCAACCAAGCAACCTGGAAAGGCAAATCAGCGCTACAAACAAGTCTCGCTTCCCATCGGTCAAAAGGGCCATGCTGAAAAAAGTGTCAAAACCAGAAATGCAGGACAGGCCATGGAGAAATGGGAGCCTTGCTACACTGATGGGCGGGATGTAAATTGCCAACAGCCACTCTGGAGAAGTGTACGGTGAGTCCTGAAACATCTGAAAAACACAGCTTAGAGAGCATAGGGCACTTCCACTCATGGGGGTATGAATTGGGAAAATGAAAAATCAGCAAGACACAAGCACCCCAAAGTTTAGGGCTGCTCTGTTGACAAGGACCTCCACTTCATTCCACCTTAAATATCCCAGGAAAGAGAAAAATGGGTAAAGAAGTTGTGGTCCTTATGTACAATGGAATATCACTCAGCCATGAAATCAATGTCATAAGGCTAGTAGCAGCATGATGAATGGATTTAGGTACGACGATTCTAAGTGAAATAAGTCACACAGAAAAGGACACTTCTCATAAGGTATGACTGATAGAGGGAATGTAAAAACCGTTACACTTGAACTGAATTACAAAACAGAACAGAGTCACACATGCAGAAAACACACTATGGCTGCTTAACGGGAAAGGTGAGGTGGAGTGATACATAAAACAAGGGTTTCAAATTAGCACAGATACCGTTCCATAAACCCAATATGTAATAGACAAGACCTACTCCTTGCTCAGAGAACTGGACTCAACACGCCCTATTCACCGCACAAGAATATATCTGACTAGTAATAATCGTAAAGCCTATGTATTGATATCTCTCTGTTAGTGTGTCAAGTGGGTGTAAAGCGGCATAAACACAGCAGTGAAAAGCAGCTAAATCCCATTATGAAAATAAATTACTTTGAAAAACCCATGAAACAAAGACAGTGAACGAGAGAGGAATTCTTACACAATGCGTTCAGGGGCTGTGATGCAACCTGGATTGACCATATCTAGACCCACAGCTGGATGAGACATAAGGGTGGACACTCTTGGGGCTGAGAGGTTTGGTGAGGTTGGGTGAGCAAACGCAGACCCTTTAAAGTAATACTGCATGATACCCATCGCATGGGTCCCAAATCTCCAGGTTCAAGGGCATCTTCCTACATCAAAAACATGCATGAGAAACCCAGAAGATGGTACACCGTGTGATGGGGAAAGGTTTCTAAAACGCACCTCATTTCTCATCGCCTTGTGCCCGGGTTCGCCATTCCAGCCGCTTTACTAGCAAGCTCCCTACTTGGAGCATCAGCACCTTTAACCTCCTGTTCCGTACAGGTTGCAATTTGTCCTGAGGATAAACGGGAAGACGTGGAACCAATGAGAGACTAGCTCTTGGTGTTGGGACAGGCACAGGTCACTCTATTTTCCCATCAGAAAGAAGAATTAACCACAGGCTCAGCCTGCCCCCCGGAACCAGAACAGGGCCTGAAGCCATTCTGCGATTTTGCGGCCAGCTCCCATAAAAACGAGTTGTAAAATGTTGGTTCAGGGCACTGCAATTCACAAACCTGCAGAGTTATAAATGATAACTCTCGTCCACAAATATATTGAGGGAAGGCAAAGAAGAGGATTTGAAATCAAGGCAGAATTGCAGGAAAGAGATTTCAGGAGGTAGATTCGAATCGCCTTTAAAGCACATGAAAAGCGGCAAAACGTTGACAATGATGCCCTTGGCCAAAAAGGGCGTATGCGTTTTTTCCTGAATATATTCAGGAAAAAACGCATACGCCCTTTTTGGCCAACCAAGCAACCTGGAAAGGCAAATCAGCGCTACAAACAAGTCTCGCTTCCCATCGGTCAAAAGGGCCATGCTGAAAAAAGTGTCAAAACCAGAAATGCAGGACAGGCCATGGAGAAATGGGAGCCTTGCTACACTGATGGGCGGGATGTAAATTGCCAACAGCCACTCTGGAGAAGTGTACGGTGAGTCCTGAAACATCTGAAAAACACAGCTTAGAGAGCATAGGGCACTTCCACTCATGGGGGTATGAATTGGGAAAATGAAAAATCAGCAAGACACAAGCACCCCAAAGTTTAGGGCTGCTCTGTTGACAAGGACCTCCACTTCATTCCACCTTAAATATCCCAGGAAAGAGAAAAATGGGTAAAGAAGTTGTGGTCCTTATGTACAATGGAATATCACTCAGCCATGAAATCAATGTCATAAGGCTAGTAGCAGCATGATGAGTGGATTTAGGTACGACGATTCTAAGTGAAATAAGTCACACAGAAAAGGACACTTCTCATAAGGTATCACTGATAGAGGGAATGTAAAAACCGTTACACTTGAACTGAATTACAAAACAGAACAGAGTCACACATGCAGAAAACACACTATGGCTGCTTAACGGGAAAGGTGAGGTGGGGTGATACATAAAACAAGGGTATCAAATTAGCTCAGATACCATTCCATAAACCCAATATGTTATAGACAAGACCTACTCCTTGCTCAGAGAACTGGACTCAACACGCCCTATTCACCGCACAAGAATATATCTGACTAATAATAATCGTAAAACCTATGTATTGATATCTCTCTGTTAGTGTGTCAAGTGGGTGTAAAGCGGCATAAACACAGCAGTGAAAAGCAGCTAAACCCCATTATAAAAATAAATTACTTTGAAACACCCATGAAACAAAGACAGTGAAAGAGAGAGAAATTCTTACACAATGCGTTCAGGGGCTGTGATGCAACCTGGATTGACCATATCTAGACTCACAGCTGGATCAGACATAAGGGTGGACACTCTTGGGGCTGAGAGGTTTGGTGAGGTTGGGTGAGCAAACGCAGACCCTTTAAAGGAATACTGCATGATACCCATCGCATGGGTCCCAAATCTCCAGGTTCAAGGGCATCTTCCTACATCAAAAACATGCATGAGAAACCCAGAAGATGGTACACAGTGTGATGGGGAAAGGTTTCTAAAACGCACCTCATTTCTCATCGCCTTGTGCCCGGGTTCGCCATTCCAGCCGCTTTACTAGCAAGCTCCCTACTTGGAGCATCAGCACCTTTAACCTCCTGTTCCGTACAGGTTGCAATTTGTCCTGAGGATAAACGGGAAGACGTGGAACCAATGAGAGACTAGCTCTTGGTGTTGGGACAGGCACAGGTCACTCTATTTTCCCATCAGAAAGAAGAATTAACCACAGGCTCAGCCTGCCCCCCGGAACCAGAACAGGGCCTGAAGCCATTCTGCGATTTTGCGGCCAGCTCCCATAAAAACGAGTTGTAAAATGGAGGTTCAGGGCACTGCAATTCACAAACCTGCAGAGTTATAAATGATAACTCTCGTCCACAAATATATTGAGGGAAGGCAAAGAAGAGGATTTGAAATCAAGGCAGAATTGCAGGAAAGAGATTTCAGGAGGTAGATTCGAATCGCCTTTAAAGCACATGAAAAGCGGCAAAACGTTGACAATGATGCCCTTGGCCAAAAAGGGCGTATGCGTTTTTTCCTGAATATATTCAGGAAAAAACGCATACGCCCTTTTTGGCCAACCAAGCAACCTGGAAAGGCAAATCAGCGCTACAAACAAGTCTCGCTTCCCATCGGTCAAAAGGGCCATGCTGAAAAAAGTGTCAAAACCAGAAATGCAGGACAGGCCATGGAGAAATGGGAGCCTTGCTACACTGATGGGCGGGATGTAAATTGCCAAGAGCCACTCTGGAGAAGTGTCCGGTGAGTCCTGAAACATCTGAAAAACACAGCTTAGAGAGCATAGGGCACTTCCACTCATGGGGGTATAAATTGGGAAAATGAAAAATCAGCAAGACACAAGCACCCCAAAGTTTAGGGCTGCTCTGTTGACAAGGACCTCCACTTCATTCCACCTTAAATATCCCAGGAAAGAGAAAAATGGGTAAAGAAGTTGTGGTCCTTATGTACAATGGAATATCACTCAGCCATGAAATCAATGTCATAAGGCTAGTAGCAGCATGATGAATGGATTTAGGTACGACGATTCTAAGTGAAATAAGTCACACAGAAAAGGACACTTCTCATAAGGTATCACTGATAGAGGGAATGTAAAAACCGTTACACTTGAACTGAATTACAAAACAGAACAGAGTCACACATGCAGAAAACACACTATGGCTGCTTAACGGGAAAGGTGAGGTGGAGTGATACATAAAACAAGGGTTTCAAATTAGCTCAGATACCGTTCCATAAACCCAATATGTAATAGACAAGACCTACTCCTTGCTCAGAGAACTGGACTCAACATGCCCTATTCACCGCACAAGAATATATCTGACTAGTAATAATCGTAAAGCCTATGTATTGATATCTCTCTGTTAGTGTGTCAAGTGGGTGTAAAGCGGCATAAACACAGCAGTGAAAAGCAGCTAAATCCCATTATGAAAATAAATTACTTTGAAAAACCCATGAAACAAAGACAGTGAACGAGAGAGGAATTCTTACACAATGCGTTCAGGGGCTGTGATGCAACCTGGATTGACCATATCTAGACCCACAGCTGGATGAGACATAAGGGTGGACACTCTTGGGGCTGAGAGGTTTGGTGAGGTTGGGTGAGCAAACGCAGACCCTTTAAAGTAATACTGCATGATACCCATCGCATGGGTCCCAAATCTCCAGGTTCAAGGGCATCTTCCTACATCAAAAACATGCATGAGAAACCCAGAAGATGGTACACTGTGTGATGGGGAAAGGTTTCTAAAACGCACCTCATTTCTCATCGCCTTGTGCCCGGGTTCGCCATTCCAGCCGCTTTACTAGCAAGCTCCCTACTTGGAGCATCAGCACCTTTAACCTCCTGTTCCGTACAGGTTGCAATTTGTCCTGAGGATAAACGGGAAGACGTGGAACCAACGAGAGACTAGCTCTTGGTGTTGGGACAGGCACAGGTCACTCTATTTTCCCATCAGAAAGAAGAATTAACCACAGGCTCAGCCTGCCCCCCGGAACCAGAACAGGGCCTGAAGCCATTCTGCGATTTTGCGGCCAGCTCCCATAAAAACGAGTTGTAAAATGGAGGTTCAGGGCACTGCAATTCACAAACCTGCAGAGTTATAAATGATAACTCTCGTCCACAAATATATTGAGGGAAGGCAAAGAAGAGGATTTGAAATCAAGGCAGAATTGCAGGAAAGAGATTTCAGGAGGTAGATTCGAATCGCCTTTAAAGCACATGAAAAGCGGCAAAACGTTGACAATGATGCCCTTGGCCAAAAAGGGCGTATGCGTTTTTTCCTGAATATATTCAGGAAAAAACGCATACGCCCTTTTTGGCCAACCAAGCAACCTGGAAAGGCAAATCAGCGCTACAAACAAGTCTCGCTTCCCATCGGTCAAAAGGGCCATGCTGAAAAAAGTGTCAAAACCAGAAATGCAGGACAGGCCATGGAGAAATGGGAGCCTTGCTACACTGATGGGCGGGATGTAAATTGCCAACAGCCACTCTGGAGAAGTGTACGGTGAGTCCTGAAACATCTGAAAAACACAGCTTAGAGAGCATAGGGCACTTCCACTCATGGGGGTATGAATTGGGAAAATGAAAAATCAGCAAGACACAAGCACCCCAAAGTTTAGGGCTGCTCTGTTGACAAGGACCTCCACTTCATTCCACCTTAAATATCCCAGGAAAGAGAAAAATGGGTAAAGAAGTTGTGGTCCTTATGTACAATGGAATATCACTCAGCCATGAAATCAATGTCATAAGGCTAGTAGCAGCATGATGAGTGGATTTAGGTACGACGATTCTAAGTGAAATAAGTCACACAGAAAAGGACACTTCTCATAAGGTATGACTGATAGAGGGAATGTAAAAACCGTTACACTTGAACTGAATTACAGAACAGAACAGAGTCACACATGCAGAAAACACACTATGGCTGCTTAACGGGAAAGGTGAGGTGGGGTGATACATAAAACAAGGGTATCAAATTAGCTCAGATACCGTTCCATAAACCCAATATGTAATAGACAAGACCTACTCCTTGCTCAGAGAACTGGACTCAACACGCCCTATTCACCGCACAAGATTATATCTGACTAGTAATAATCGTAAAGCCTATGTATTGATATCTCTCTGTTAGTGTGTCAAGTGGGTGTAAAGCGGCATAAACACAGCAGTGAAAAGCAGCTAAATCCCATTATGAAAATAAATTACTTTGAAAAGCCCATGAAACAAAGACAGTGAACGAGAGAGGAATTCTTACACAATGCGTTCAGGGGCTGTGATGCAACCTGGATTGACCATATCTAGACCCACAGCTGGATGAGACATAAGGGTGGACACTCTTGGGGCTGAGAGGTTTGGTGAGGTTGGGTGAGCAAACGCAGACCCTTTAAAGTAATACTGCATGGTACCCATCGCATGGGTCCCAAATCTCCAGGTTCAAGGGCATCTTCCTACATCAAAAACATGCATGAGAAACCCAGAAGATGGTACACAGTGTGATGGGGAAAGGTTTCTAAAACGCACCTCATTTCTCATCGCCTTGTGCCCGGGTTCGCCATTCCAGCCGCTTTACTAGCAAGCTCCCTACTTGGAGCATCAGCACCTTTAACCTCCTGTTCCGTACAGGTTGCAATTTGTCCTGAGGATAAACGGGAAGACGTGGAACCAACGAGAGACTAGCTCTTGGTGTTGGGACAGGCACAGGTCACTCTATTTTCCCATCAGAAAGAAGAATTAACCACAGGCTCAGCCTGCCCCCCGGAACCAGAACAGGGCCTGAAGCCATTCTGCGATTTTGCGGCCAGCTCCCATAAAAACGAGTTGTAAAATGGAGGTTCAGGGCACTGCAATTCACAAACCTGCAGAGTTATAAATGATAACTCTCGTCCACAAATATATTGAGGGAAGGCAAAGAAGAGGATTTGAAATCAAGGCAGAATTGCAGGAAAGAGATTTCAGGAGGTAGATTCGAATCGCCTTTAAAGCACATGAAAAGCGGCAAAACGTTGACAATGATGCCCTTGGCCAAAAAGGGCGTATGCGTTTTTTCCTGAATATATTCAGGAAAAAACGCATACGCCCTTTTTGGCCAACCAAGCAACCTGGAAAGGCAAATCAGCGCTACAAACAAGTCTCGCTTCCCATCGGTCAAAAGGGCCATGCTGAAAAAAGTGTCAAAACCAGAAATGCAGGACAGGCCATGGAGAAATGGGAGCCTTGCTACACTGATGGGCGGGATGTAAATTGCCAACAGCCACTCTGGAGAAGTGTACGGTGAGTCCTGAAACATCTGAAAAACACAGCTTAGAGAGCATAGGGCACTTCCACTCATGGGGGTATGAATTGGGAAAATGAAAAATCAGCAAGACACAAGCACCCCAAAGTTTAGGGCTGCTCTGTTGACAAGGACCTCCACTTCATTCCACCTTAAATATCCCAGGAAAGAGAAAAATGGGTAAAGAAGTTGTGGTCCTTATGTACAATGGAATATCACTCAGCCATGAAATCAATGTCATAAGGCTAGTAGCAGCATGATGAGTGGATTTAGGTACGACGATTCTAAGTGAAATAAGTCACACAGAAAAGGACACTTCTCATAAGGTATGACTGATAGAGGGAATGTAAAAACCGTTACACTTGAACTGAATTACAAAAC
Organism: Balaenoptera borealis; assembly: GCF_965194805.1. Taxonomy (NCBI): domain Eukaryota; kingdom Metazoa; phylum Chordata; class Mammalia; order Artiodactyla; family Balaenopteridae; genus Balaenoptera; species Balaenoptera borealis. The sequence goes on from NW_028123883.1 coordinate 794,337, forward strand.
AGAACAGAGTCACACATGCAGAAAACACACTATGGCTGCTTAACGGGAAAGGTGAGGTGGGGTGATACATAAAACAAGGGTATCAAATTAGCTCAGATACCGTTCCATAAACCCAATATGTAATAGACAAGACCTACTCCTTGCTCAGAGAACTGGACTCAACACGCCCTATTCACCGCACAAGATTATATCTGACTAGTAATAATCGTAAAGCCTATGTATTGATATCTCTCTGTTAGTGTGTCAAGTGGGTGTAAAGCGGCATAAACACAGCAGTGAAAAGCAGCTAAATCCCATTATGAAAATAAATTACTTTGAAAAGCCCATGAAACAAAGACAGTGAACGAGAGAGGAATTCTTACACAATGCGTTCAGGGGCTGTGATGCAACCTGGATTGACCATATCTAGACCCACAGCTGGATGAGACATAAGGGTGGACACTCTTGGGGCTGAGAGGTTTGGTGAGGTTGGGTGAGCAAACGCAGACCCTTTAAAGTAATACTGCATGGTACCCATCGCATGGGTCCCAAATCTCCAGGTTCAAGGGCATCTTCCTACATCAAAAACATGCATGAGAAACCCAGAAGATGGTACACAGTGTGATGGGGAAAGGTTTCTAAAACGCACCTCATTTCTCATCGCCTTGTGCCCGGGTTCGCCATTCCAGCCGCTTTACTAGCAAGCTCCCTACTTGGAGCATCAGCACCTTTAACCTCCTGTTCCGTACAGGTTGCAATTTGTCCTGAGGATAAACGGGAAGACGTGGAACCAACGAGAGACTAGCTCTTGGTGTTGGGACAGGCACAGGTCACTCTATTTTCCCATCAGAAAGAAGAATTAACCACAGGCTCAGCCTGCCCCCCGGAACCAGAACAGGGCCTGAAGCCATTCTGCGATTTTGCGGCCAGCTCCCATAAAAACGAGTTGTAAAATGGAGGTTCAGGGCACTGCAATTCACAAACCTGCAGAGTTATAAATGATAACTCTCGTCCACAAATATATTGAGGGAAGGCAAAGAAGAGGATTTGAAATCAAGGCAGAATTGCAGGAAAGAGATTTCAGGAGGTAGATTCGAATTGCATTTAAAGCACATGAAAAGCGGCAAAACGTTGACAATGATGCCCTTGGCCAAAAAGGGCGTATGCGTTTTTTCCTGAATATATTCAGGAAAAAACGCATACGCCCTTTTTGGCCAACCAAGCAACCTGGAAAGGCAAATCAGCGCTACAAACAAGTCTCGCTTCCCATCGGTCAAAAGGGCCATGCTGAAAAAAGTGTCAAAACCAGAAATGCAGGACAGGCCATGGAGAAATGGGAGCCTTGCTACACTGATGGGCGGGATGTAAATTGCCAACAGCCACTCTGGAGAAGTGTACGGTGAGTCCTGAAACATCTGAAAAACACAGCTTAGAGAGCATAGGGCACTTCCACTCATGGGGGTATGAATTGGGAAAATGAAAAATCAGCAAGACACAAGCACCCCAAAGTTTAGGGCTGCTCTGTTGACAAGGACCTCCACTTCATTCCACCTTAAATATCCCAGGAAAGAGAAAAATGGGTAAAGAAGTTGTGGTCCTTATGTACAATGGAATATCACTCAGCCATGAAATCAATGTCATAAGGCTAGTAGCAGCATGATGAATGGATTTAGGTACGACGATTCTAAGTGAAATAAGTCACACAGAAAAGGACACTTCTCATAAGGTATCACTGATAGAGGGAATGTAAAAACCGTTACACTTGAACTGAATTACAAAACAGAACAGAGTCACACATGCAGAAAACACACTATGGCTGCTTAACGGGAAAGGTGAGGTGGAGTGATACATAAAACAAGGGTATCAAATTAGCTCAGATACCGTTCCATAAACCCAATATGTAATAGACAAGACCTACTCCTTGCTCAGAGAACTGGACTCAACACGCCCTATTCACCGCACAAGAATATATCTGACTAGTAATAATCGTAAAGCCTATGTATTGATATCTCTCTGTTAGTGTGTCAAGTGGGTGTAAAGCGGCATAAACACAGCAGTGAAAAGCAGCTAAATCCCATTATGAAAATAAATTACTTTGAAAAACCCATGAAACAAAGACAGTGAACGAGAGAGGAATTCTTACACAATGCGTTCAGGGGCTGTGATGCAACCTGGATTGACCATATCTAGACCCACAGCTGGATGAGACATAAGGGTGGACACTCTTGGGGCTGAGAGGTTTGGTGAGGTTGGGTGAGCAAACGCAGACCCTTTAAAGTAATACTGCATGATACCCATCGCATGGGTCCCAAATCTCCAGGTTCAAGGGCATCTTCCTACATCAAAAACATGCATGAGAAACCCAGAAGATGGTACACCGTGTGATGGGGAAAGGTTTCTAAAACGCACCTCATTTCTCATCGCCTTGTGCCCGGGTTCGCCATTCCAGCCGCTTTACTAGCAAGCTCCCTACTTGGAGCATCAGCACCTTTAACCTCCTGTTCCGTACAGGTTGCAATTTGTCCTGAGGATAAACGGGAAGACGTGGAACCAACGAGAGACTAGCTCTTGGTGTTGGGACAGGCACAGGTCACTCTATTTTCCCATCAGAAAGAAGAATTAACCACAGGCTCAGCCTGCCCCCCGGAACCAGAACAGGGCCTGAAGCCATTCTGCGATTTTGCGGCCAGCTCCCATAAAAACGAGTTGTAAAATGGAGGTTCAGGGCACTGCAATTCACAAACCTGCAGAGTTATAAATGATAACTCTCGTCCACAAATATATTGAGGGAAGGCAAAGAAGAGGATTTGAAATCAAGGCAGAATTGCAGGAAAGAGATTTCAGGAGGTAGATTCGAATCGCCTTTAAAGCACATGAAAAGCGGCAAAACGTTGACAATGATGCCCTTGGCCAAAAAGGGCGTATGCGTTTTTTCCTGAATATATTCAGGAAAAAACGCATACGCCCTTTTTGGCCAACCAAGCAACCTGGAAAGGCAAATCAGCGCTACAAACAAGTCTCGCTTCCCATCGGTCAAAAGGGCCATGCTGAAAAAAGTGTCAAAACCAGAAATGCAGGACAGGCCATGGAGAAATGGGAGCCTTGCTACACTGATGGGCGGGATGTAAATTGCCAACAGCCACTCTGGAGAAGTGTACGGTGAGTCCTGAAACATCTGAAAAACACAGCTTAGAGAGCATAGGGCACTTCCACTCATGGGGGTATGAATTGGGAAAATGAAAAATCAGCAAGACACAAGCACCCCAAAGTTTAGGGCTGCTCTGTTGACAAGGACCTCCACTTCATTCCACCTTAAATATCCCAGGAAAGAGAAAAATGGGTAAAGAAGTTGTGGTCCTTATGTACAATGGAATATCACTCAGCCATGAAATCAATGTCATAAGGCTAGTAGCAGCATGATGAGTGGATTTAGGTACGACGATTCTAAGTGAAATAAGTCACACAGAAAAGGACACTTCTCATAAGGTATGACTGATAGAGGGAATGTAAAAACCGTTACACTTGAACTGAATTACAAAACAGAACAGAGTCACACATGCAGAAAACACACTATGGCTGCTTAACGGGAAAGGTGAGGTGGGGTGATACATAAAACAAGGGTATCAAATTAGCTCAGATACCGTTCCATAAACCCAATATGTAATAGACAAGACCTACTCCTTGCTCAGAGAACTGGACTCAACACGCCCTATTCACCGCACAAGATTATATCTGACTAGTAATAATCGTAAAGCCTATGTATTGATATCTCTCTGTTAGTGTGTCAAGTGGGTGTAAAGCGGCATAAACACAGCAGTGAAAAGCAGCTAAATCCCATTATGAAAATAAATTACTTTGAAAAGCCCATGAAACAAAGACAGTGAACGAGAGAGGAATTCTTACACAATGCGTTCAGGGGCTGTGATGCAACCTGGATTGACCATATCTAGACCCACAGCTGGATGAGACATAAGGGTGGACACTCTTGGGGCTGAGAGGTTTGGTGAGGTTGGGTGAGCAAACGCAGACCCTTTAAAGTAATACTGCATGGTACCCATCGCATGGGTCCCAAATCTCCAGGTTCAAGGGCATCTTCCTACATCAAAAACATGCATGAGAAACCCAGAAGATGGTACACCGTGTGATGGGGAAAGGTTTCTAAAACGCACCTCATTTCTCATCGCCTTGTGCCCGGGTTCGCCATTCCAGCCGCTTTACTAGCAAGCTCCCTACTTGGAGCATCAGCACCTTTAACCTCCTGTTCCATACAGGTTGCAATTTGTCCTGAGGATAAACGGGAAGACGTGGAACCAACGAGAGACTAGCTCTTGGTGTTGGGACAGGCACAGGTCACTCTATTTTCCCATCAGAAAGAAGAATTAACCACAGGCTCAGCCTGCCCCCCGGAACCAGAACAGGGCCTGAAGCCATTCTGCGATTTTGCGGCCAGCTCCCATAAAAACGAGTTGTAAAATGGAGGTTCAGGGCACTGCAATTCACAAACCTGCAGAGTTATAAATGATAACTCTCGTCCACAAATATATTGAGGGAAGGCAAAGAAGAGGATTTGAAATCAAGGCAGAATTGCAGGAAAGAGATTTCAGGAGGTAGATTCGAATTGCATTTAAAGCACATGAAAAGCGGCAAAACGTTGACAATGATGCCCTTGGCCAAAAAGGGCGTATGCGTTTTTTCCTGAATATATTCAGGAAAAAACGCATACGCCCTTTTTGGCCAACCAAGCAACCTGGAAAGGCAAATCAGCGCTACAAACAAGTCTCGCTTCCCATCGGTCAAAAGGGCCATGCTGAAAAAAGTGTCAAAACCAGAAATGCAGGACAGGCCATGGAGAAATGGGAGCCTTGCTACACTGATGGGCGGGATGTAAATTGCCAACAGCCACTCTGGAGAAGTGTACGGTGAGTCCTGAAACATCTGAAAAACACAGCTTAGAGAGCATAGGGCACTTCCACTCATGGGGGTATGAATTGGGAAAATGAAAAATCAGCAAGACACAAGCACCCCAAAGTTTAGGGCTGCTCTGTTGACAAGGACCTCCACTTCATTCCACCTTAAATATCCCAGGAAAGAGAAAAATGGGTAAAGAAGTTGTGGTCCTTATGTACAATGGAATATCACTCAGCCATGAAATCAATGTCATAAGGCTAGTAGAAGCATGATGAGTGGATTTAGGTACGACGATTCTAAGTGAAATAAGTCACACAGAAAAGGACACTTCTCATAAGGTATGACTGATAGAGGGAATGTAAAAACCGTTACACTTGAACTGAATTACAAAACAGAACAGAGTCACACATGCAGAAAACACACTATGGCTGCTTAACGGGAAAGGTGAGGTGGGGTGATACATAAAACAAGGGTATCAAATTAGCTCAGATACTGTTCCATAAACCCAATATGTAATAGACAAGACCTACTCCTTGCTCAGAGAACTGGACTCAACACGCCCTATTCACCGCACAAGATTATATCTGACTAGTAATAATCGTAAAGCCTATGTATTGATATCTCTCTGTTAGTGTGTCAAGTGGGTGTAAAGCGGCATAAACACAGCAGTGAAAAGCAGCTAAATCCCATTATGAAAATAAATTACTTTGAAAAACCCATGAAACAAAGACAGTGAACGAGAGAGGAATTCTTGCACAATGCGTTCAGGGGCTGTGATGCAACCTGGATTGACCATATCTAGACCCACAGCTGGATGAGACATAAGGGTGGACACTCTTGGGACTGAGAGGTTTGGTGAGGTTGGGTGAGCAAACGCAGACCCTTTAAAGTAATACTGCATGGTACCCATCGCATGGGTCCCAAATCTCCAGGTTCAAGGGCATCTTCCTACATCAAAAACATGCATGAGAAACCCAGAAGATGGTACACCGTGTGATGGGGAAAGGTTTCTAAAACGCACCTCATTTCTCATCGCCTTGTGCCCGGGTTCGCCATTCCAGCCGCTTTACTAGCAAGCTCCCTACTTGGAGCATCAGCACCTTTAACCTCCTGTTCCGTACAGGTTGCAATTTGTCCTGAGGATAAACGGGAAGACGTGGAACCAACGAGAGACTAGCTCTTGGTGTTGGGACAGGCACAGGTCACTCTATTTTCCCATCAGAAAGAAGAATTAACCACAGGCTCAGCCTGCCCCCCGGAACCAGAACAGGGCCTGAAGCCATTCTGCGATTTTGCCGCCAGCTCCCATAAAAACGAGTTGTAAAATGGAGGTTCAGGGCACTGCAATTCACAAACCTGCAGAGTTATAAATGATAACTCTCGTCCACAAATATATTGAGGGAAGGCAAAGAAGAGGATTTGAAATCAAGGCAGAATTGCAGGAAAGAGATTTCAGGAGGTAGATTCGAATCGCCTTTAAAGCACATGAAAAGCGGCAAAACGTTGACAATGATGCCCTTGGCCAAAAAGGGCGTATGCGTTTTTTCCTGAATATATTCAGGAAAAAACGCATACGCCCTTGTTGGCCAACCAAGCAACCTGGAAAGGCAAATCAGCGCTACAAACAAGTCTCGCTTCCCATCGGTCAAAAGGGCCATGCTGAAAAAAGTGTCAAAACCAGAAATGCAGGACAGGCCATGGAGAAATGGGAGCCTTGCTACACTGATGGGCGGGATGTAAATTGCCAAGAGCCACTCTGGAGAAGTGTCCGGTGAGTCCTGAAACATCTGAAAAACACAGCTTAGAGAGCATAGGGCACTTCCACTCATGGGGGTATAAATTGGGAAAATTAAAAATCAGCAAGACACAAGCACCCCAAAGTTTAGGGCTGCTCTGTTGACAAGGACCTCCACTTCATTCCACCTTAAATATCCCAGGAAAGAGAAAAATGGGTAAAGAAGTTGTGGTCCTTATGTACAATGGAATATCACTCAGCCATGAAATCAATGTCATAAGGCTAGTAGCAGCATGATGAATGGATTTAGGTACGACGATTCTAAGTGAAATAAGTCACACAGAAAAGGACACTTCTCATAAGGTATCACTGATAGAGGGAATGTAAAAACCGTTACACTTGAACTGAATTACAAAACAGAACAGAGTCACACATGCAGAAAACACACTATGGCTGCTTAACGGGAAAGGTGAGGTGGAGTGATACATAAAACAAAGGTTTCAAATTAGCTCAGATACCGTTCCATAAACCCAATATGTAATAGACAAGACCTACTCCTTGCTCAGAGAACTGGACTCAACACGCCCTATTCACCGCACAAGAATATATCTGACTAGTAATAATCGTAAAGCCTATGTATTGATATCTCTCTGTTAGTGTGTCAAGTGGGTGTAAAGCGGCATAAACACAGCAGTGAAAAGCAGCTAAATCCCATTATGAAAATAAATTACTTTGAAAAACCCATGAAACAAAGACAGTGAACGAGAGAGGAATTCTTACACAATGCGTTCAGGGGCTGTGATGCAACGTGGATAGACCATATCTAGACCCACAGCTGGATGAGACATAAGGGTGGACACTCTTGGGGCTGAGAGGTTTGGTGAGGTTGGGTGAGCAAACGCAGACCCTTTAAAGTAATACTGCATGGTACCCATCGCATGGGTCCCAAATCTCCAGGTTCAAGGGCATCTTCCTACATCAAAAACATGCATGAGAAACCCAGAAGATGGTACACCGTGTGATGGGGAAAGGTTTCTAAAACGCACCTCATTTCTCATCTCCTTGTGCCCGGGTTCGCCATTCCAGCCACTTTACTAGCAAGCTCCCTACTTGGAGCATCAGCACCTTTAACCTCCTGTTCCGTACAGGTTGCAATTTGTCCTGAGGATAAACGGGAAGACGTGGAACCAACGAGAGACTAGCTCTTGGTGTTGGGACAGGCACAGGTCACTCTATTTTCCCATCAGAAAGAAGAATTAACCACAGGCTCAGCCTGCCCCCCGGAACCAGAACAGGGCCTGAAGCCATTCTGCGATTTTGCGGCCAGCTCCCATAAAAACGAGTTGTAAAATGGAGGTTCAGGGCACTGCAATTCACAAACCTGCAGAGTTATAAATGATAACTCTCGTCCACAAATATATTGAGGGAAGGCAAAGAAGAGGATTTGAAATCAAGGCAGAATTGCAGGAAAGAGATTTCAGGAGGTAGATTCGAATCGCCTTTAAAGCACATGAAAAGCGGCAAAACGTTGACAATGATGCCCTTGGCCAAAAAGGGCGTATGCGTTTTTTCCTGAATATATTCAGGAAAAAACGCATACGCCCTTTTTGGCCAACCAAGCAACCTGGAAAGGCAAATCAGCGCTACAAACAAGTCTCGCTTCCCATCGGTCAAAAGGGCCATGCTGAAAAAAGTGTCAAAACCAGAAATGCAGGACAGGCCATGGAGAAATGGGAGCCTTGCTACACTGATGGGCGGGATGTAAATTGCCAACAGCCACTCTGGAGAAGTGTACGGTGAGTCCTGAAACATCTGAAAAACACAGCTTAGAGAGCATAGGGCACTTCCACTCATGGGGGTATGAATTGGGAAAATGAAAAATCAGCAAGACACAAGCACCCCAAAGTTTAGGGCTGCTCTGTTGACAAGGACCTCCACTTCATTCCACCTTAAATATCCCAGGAAAGAGAAAAATGGGTAAAGAAGTTGTGGTCCTTATGTACAATGGAATATCACTCAGCCATGAAATCAATGTCATAAGGCTAGTAGCAGCATGATGAGTGGATTTAGGTACGACGATTCTAAGTGAAATAAGTCACACAGAAAAGGACACTTCTCATAAGGTATGACTGATAGAGGGAATGTAAAAACCGTTACACTTGAACTGAATTACAAAACAGAACAGAGTCACACATGCAGAAAACACACTATGGCTGCTTAACGGGAAAGGTGAGGTGGGGTGATAGATAAAACAAGGGTATCAAATTAGCTCAGATACCGTTCCATAAACCCAATATGTAATAGACAAGACCTACTCCTTGCTCAGAGAACTGGACTCAACACGCCCTATTCACCGCACAAAAATATATCTGACAAGTAATAATCGTAAAGCCTATGTATTGATATCTCTCTGTTAGTGTGTCAACTGGGTGTAAAGCGGCATAAACACAGCAGTGAAAAGCAGCTAAATCCCATTATGAAAATAAATTACTTTGAAAAACCCATGAAACAAAGACAGTGAAAGAGAGAGGAATTCTTACACAATGCGTTCAGGGGCTGTGATGCAACCTGGATTGACCATATCTAGACCCACAGCTGGATGAGACATAAGGGTGGACACTCTTGGGGCTGAGAGGTTTGGTGAGGTTGGGTGAGCAAACGCAGACCCTTTAAAGTAATACTGCATGGTACCCATCGCATGGGTCCCAAATCTCCAGGTTCAAGGGCATCTTCCTACATCGAAAACATGCATGAGAAACCCAGAAGATGGTACACCGTGTGATGGGGAAAGGTTTCTAAAACGCACCTCATTTCTCATCGCCTTGTGCCCGGGTTCGCCATTCCAGCCACTTTACTAGCAAGCTCCCTACTTGGAGCATCAGCACCTTTAACCTCCTGTTCCGTACAGGTTGCAATTTGTCCTGAGGATAAACGGGAAGACGTGGAACCAACGAGAGACTAGCTCTTGGTGTTGGGACAGGCACAGGTCACTCTATTTTCCCATCAGAAAGAAGAATTAACCACAGGCTCAGCCTGCCCCCCGGAACCAGAACAGGGCCTGAAGCCATTCTGCGATTTTGCGGCCAGCTCCCATAAAAACGAGTTGTAAAATGGAGGTTCAGGGCACTGCAATTCACAAACCTGCAGAGTTATAAATGATAACTCTCGTCCACAAATATATTGAGGGAAGGCAAAGAAGAGGATTTGAAATCAAGGCAGAATTGCAGGAAAGAGATTTCAGGAGGTAGATTCGAATTGCATTTAAAGCACATGAAAAGCGGCAAAACGTTGACAATGATGCCCTTGGCCAAAAAGGGCGTATGCGTTTTTTCCTGAATATATTCAGGAAAAAACGCATACGCCCTTTTTGGCCAACCAAGCAACCTGGAAAGGCAAATCAGCGCTACAAACAAGTCTCGCTTCCCATCGGTCAAAAGGGCCATGCTGAAAAAAGTGTCAAAACCAGAAATGCAGGACAGGCCATGGAGAAATGGGAGCCTTGCTACACTGATGGGCGGGATGTAAATTGCCAACAGCCACTTTGGAGAAGTGTACGGTGAGTCCTGAAACATCTGAAAAACACAGCTTAGAGAGCATAGGGCACTTCCACTCATGGGGGTATGAATTGGGAAAATGAAAAATCAGCAAGACACAAGCACCCCAAAGTTTAGGGCTGCTCTGTTGACAAGGACCTCCACTTCATTCCACCTTAAATATCCCAGGAAAGAGAAAAATGGGTAAAGAAGTTGTGGTCCTTATGTACAATGGAATATCACTCAGCCATGAAATCAATGTCATAAGGCTAGTAGCAGCATGATGAGTGGATTTAGGTACGACGATTCTAAGTGAAATAAGTCACACAGAAAAGGACACTTCTCATAAGGTATCACTGATAGAGGGAATGTAAAAACCGTTACACTTGAACTGAATTACAAAACAGAACAGAGTCACACATGCAGAAAACACACTATGGCTGCTTAACGGGAAAGGTGAGGTGGGGTGATACATAAAACAAGGGTATCAAATTAGCTCAGATACCATTCCATAAACCCAATATGTAATAGACAAGACCTACTCCTTGCTCAGAGAACTGGACTCAACACGCCCTATTCACCGCACAAGAATATATCTGACTAATAATAATCGTAAAACCTATGTATTGATATCTCTCTGTTAGTGTGTCAAGTGGGTGTAAAGCGGCATAAACACAGCAGTGAAAAGCAGCTAAACCCCATTATAAAAATAAATTACTTTGAAACACCCATGAAACAAAGACAGTGAAAGAGAGAGAAATTCTTACACAATGCGTTCAGGGGCTGTGATGCAACCTGGATTGACCATATCTAGACCCACAGCTGGATCAGACATAAGGGTGGACACTCTTGGGGCTGAGAGGTTTGGTGAGGTTGGGTGAGCAAACGCAGACCCTTTAAAGTAATACTGCATGATCCCCATCGCATGGGTCCCAAATCTCCAGGTTCAAGGGCATCTTCCTACATCAAAAACATGCATGAGAAACCCAGAAGATGGTACACCGTGTGATGGGGAAAGGTTTCTAAAACGCACCTCATTTCTCATCGCCTTGTGCCCGGGTTCGCCATTCCAGCCGCTTTACTAGCAAGCTCCCTACTTGGAGCATCAGCACCTTTAACCTCCTGTTCCGTACAGGTTGCAATTTGTCCTGAGGATAAACGGGAAGACGTGGAACCAACGAGAGACTAGCTCTTGGTGTTGGGACAGGCACAGGTCACTCTATTTTCCCATCAGAAAGAAGAATTAACCACAGGCTCAGCCTGCCCCCCGGAACCAGAACAGGGCCTGAAGCCATTCTGCGATTTTGCCGCCAGCTCCCATAAAAACGAGTTGTAAAATGGAGGTTCAGGGCACTGCAATTCACAAACCTGCAGAGTTATAAATGATAACTCTCATCCACAAATATATTGAGGGAAGGCAAAGAAGAGGATTTGAAATCAAGGCAGAATTGCAGGAAAGAGATTTCAGGAGGTAGATTCGAATCGCCTTTAAAGCACATGAAAAGCGGCAAAACGTTGACAATGATGCCCTTGGCCAAAAAGGGCGTATGCGTTTTTTCCTGAATATATTCAGGAAAAAACGCATACGCCCTTTTTGGCCAACCAAGCAACCTGGAAAGGCAAATCAGCGCTACAAACAAGTCTCGCTTCCCATCGGTCAAAAGGGCCATGCTGAAAAAAGTGTCAAAACCAGAAATGCAGGACAGGCCATGGAGAAATGGGAGCCTTGCTACACTGATGGGCGGGATGTAAATTGCCAACAGCCACTCTGGAGAAGTGTACGGTGAGTCCTGAAACATCTGAAAAACACAGCTTAGAGAGCATAGGGCACTTCCACTCATGGGGGTATGAATTGGGAAAATGAAAAATCAGCAAGACACAAGCACCCCAAAGTTTAGGGCTGCTCTGTTGACAAGGACCTCCACTTCATTCCACCTTAAATATCCCAGGAAAGAGAAAAATGGGTAAAGAAGTTGTGGTCCTTATGTACAATGGAATATCACTCAGCCATGAAATCAATGTCATAAGGCTAGTAGCAGCATGATGAGTGGATTTAGGTACGACGATTCTAAGTGAAATAAGTCACACAGAAAAGGACACTTCTCATAAGGTATGACTGATAGAGGGAATGTAAAAACCGTTACACTTGAACTGAATTACAAAACAGAACAGAGTCACACATGCAGAAAACACACTATGGCTGCTTAACGGGAAAGGTGAGGTGGGGTGATACATAAAACAAGGGTATCAAATTAGCTCAGATACCGTTCCATAAACCCAATATGTAATAGACAAGACCTACTCCTTGCTCAGAGAACTGGACTCAACACGCCCTATTCACCGCACAAGATTATATCTGACTAGTAATAATCGTAAAGCCTATGAATTGATATCTCTCTGTTAGTGTGTCAAGTGGGTGTAAAGCGGCATAAACACAGCAGTGAAAAGCAGCTAAATCCCATTATGAAAATAAATTACTTTGAAAAACCCATGAAACAAAGACAGTGAACGAGAGAGGAATTCTTACACAATGCGTTCAGGGGCTGTGATGCAACCTGGATTGACCATATCTAGACCCACAGCTGGATGAGACATAAGGGTGGACACTCTTGGGGCTGAGAGGTTTGGTGAGGTTGGGTGAGCAAACGCAGACCCTTTAAAGTAATACTGCATGGTACCCATCGCATGGGTCCCAAATCTCCAGGTTCAAGGGCATCTTCCTACATCAAAAACATGCATGAGAAACCCAGAAGATGGTACACCGTGTGATGGGGAAAGGTTTCTAAAACGCACCTCATTTCTCATCGCCTTGTGCCCGGGTTCGCCATTCCAGCCGCTTTACTAGCAAGCTCCCTACTTGGAGCATCAGCACCTTTAACCTCCTGTTCCGTACAGGTTGCAATTTGTCCTGAGGATAAACGGGAAGACGTGGAACCAACGAGAGACTAGCTCTTGGTGTTGGGACAGGCACAGGTCACTCTATTTTCCCATCAGAAAGAAGAATTAACCACAGGCTCAGCCTGCCCCCCGGAACCAGAACAGGGCCTGAAGCCATTCTGCGATTTTGCCGCCAGCTCCCATAAAAACGAGTTGTAAAATGGAGGTTCAGGGCACTGCAATTCACAAACCTGCAGAGTTATAAATGATAACTCTCGTCCACAAATATATTGAGGGAAGGCAAAGAAGAGGATTTGAAATCAAGGCAGAATTGCAGGAAAGAGATTTCAGGAGGTAGATTCGAATCGCCTTTAAAGCACATGAAAAGCGGCAAAACGTTGACAATGATGCCCTTGGCCAAAAAGGGCGTATGCGTTTTTTCCTGAATATATTCAGGAAAAAACGCATACGCCCTTTTTGGCCAACCAAGCAACCTGGAAAGGCAAATCAGCGCTACAAACAAGTCTCGCTTCCCATCGGTCAAAAGGGCCATGCTGAAAAAAGTGTCAAAACCAGAAATGCAGGACAGGCCATGGAGAAATGGGAGCCTTGCTACACTGATGGGCGGGATGTAAATTGCCAAGAGCCACTCTGGAGAAGTGTCCGGTGAGTCCTGAAACATCTGAAAAACACAGCTTAGAGAGCATAGGGCACTTCCACTCATGGGGGTATAAATTGGGAAAATTAAAAATCAGCAAGACACAAGCACCCCAAAGTTTAGGGCTGCTCTGTTGACAAGGACCTCCACTTCATTCCACCTTAAATATCCCAGGAAAGAGAAAAATGGGTAAAGAAGTTGTGGTCCTTATGTACAATGGAATATCACTCAGCCATGAAATCAATGTCATAAGGCTAGTAGCAGCATGATGAATGGATTTAGGTACGACGATTCTAAGTGAAATAAGTCACACAGAAAAGGACACTTCTCATAAGGTATCACTGATAGAGGGAATGTAAAAACCGTTACACTTGAACTGAATTACAAAACAGAACAGAGTCACACATGCAGAAAACACACTATGGCTGCTTAACGGGAAAGGTGAGGTGGAGTGATACATAAAACAAAGGTTTCAAATTAGCTCAGATACCGTTCCATAAACCCAATATGTAATAGACAAGACCTACTCCTTGCTCAGAGAACTGGACTCAACACGCCCTATTCACCACACAAGAATATATCTGACTAGTAATAATCGTAAAGCCTATGTATTGATATCTCTCTGTTAGTGTGTCAAGTGGGTGTAAAGCGGCATAAACACAGCAGTGAAAAGCAGCTAAATCCCATTATGAAAATAAATTACTTTGAAAAACCCATGAAACAAAGACAGTGAACGAGAGAGGAATTCTTACACAATGCGTTCAGGGGCTGTGATGCAACCTGGATTGACCATATCTAGACCCACAGCTGGATGAGACATAAGGGTGGACACTCTTGGGGCTGAGAGGTTTGGTGAGGTTGGGTGAGCAAACGCAGACCCTTTAAAGTAATACTGCATGGTACCCATCGCATGGGTCCCAAATCTCCAGGTTCAAGGGCATCTTCCTACATCAAAAACATGCATGAGAAACCCAGAAGATGGTACACCGTGTGATGGGGAAAGGTTTCTAAAACGCACCTCATTTCTCATCTCCTTGTGCCCGGGTTCGCCATTCCAGCCACTTTACTAGCAAGCTCCCTACTTGGAGCATCAGCACCTTTAACCTCCTGTTCCGTACAGGTTGCAATTTGTCCTGAGGATAAACGGGAAGACGTGGAACCAACGAGAGACTAGCTCTTGGTGTTGGGACAGGCACAGGTCACTCTATTTTCCCATCAGAAAGAAGAATTAACCACAGGCTCAGCCTGCCCCCCGGAACCAGAACAGGGCCTGAATCCATTCTGTGATTTTGCGGCCAGCTCCCATAAAAACGAGTTGTAAAATGGAGGTTCAGGGCACTGCAATTCACAAACCTGCAGTTATAAATGATAACTCTCGTCCACAAATATATTGAGGGAAGGCAACGAAGAGGATTTGAAATCAAGGCAGAATTGCAGGAAACAGATTTCAGGAAGTAGATTCGAATCGCATTTAAAGCACATGAAAAGCGGCAAAACGTTGACAATGATGCCCTTGGCCAAAAAGGGCGTATGCGTTTTTTCCTGAATATATTCAGGAAAAAACGCATACGCCCTTTTTGGCCAACCAAGCAACCTGGAAAGGCAAATCAGCGCTACAAACAAGTCTCGCTTCCCATCGGTCAAAAGGGCCATGCTGAAAAAAGTGTCAAAACCAGAAATGCAGGACAGGCCATGGAGAAATGGGAGCCTTGCTACACTGATGGGCGGGATGTAAATTGCCAACAGCCACTCTGGAGAAGTGTACGGTGAGTCCTGAAACATCTGAAAAACACAGCTTAGAGAGCATAGGGCACTTCCACTCATGGGGGTATGAATTGGGAAAATGAAAAATCAGCAAGACACAAGCACCCCAAAGTTTAGGGCTGCTCTGTTGACAAGGACCTCCACTTCATTCCACCTTAAATATCCCAGGAAAGAGAAAAATGGGTAAAGAAGTTGTGGTCCTTATGTACAATGGAATATCACTCAGCCATGAAATCAATGTCATAAGGCTAGTAGCAGCATGATGAGTGGATTTAGGTACGACGATTCTAAGTGAAATAAGTCACACAGAAAAGGACACTTCTCATAAGGTATGACTGATAGAGGGAATGTAAAAACCGTTACACTTGAACTGAATTACAAAACAGAACAGAGTCACACATGCAGAAAACACACTATGGCTGCTTAACGGGAAAGGTGAGGTGGGGTGATACATAAAACAAGGGTTTCAAATTAGCTCAGATACCGTTCCATAAACCCAATATGTAATAGACAAGACCTACTCCTTGCTCAGAGAACTGGACTCAACACGCCCTATTCACCGCACAAGAATATATCTGACTAGTAATAATCGTAAAGCCTATGTATTGATATCTCTCTGTTAGTGTGTCAAGTGGGTGTAAAGCGGCATAAACACAGCAGTGAAAAGCAGCTAAATCCCATTATGAAAATAAATTACTTTGAAAAACCCATGAAACAAAGACAGTGAACGAGAGAGGAATTCTTACACAATGCGTTCAGGGGCTGTGATGCAACCTGGATTGACCATATCTAGACCCACAGCTGGATGAGACATAAGGGTGGACACTCTTGGGGCTGAGAGGTTTGGTGAGGTTGGGTGAGCAAACGCAGACCCTTTAAAGTAATACTGCATGGTACCCATCGCATGGGTCCCAAATCTCCAGGTTCAAGGGCATCTTCCTACATCGAAAACATGCATGAGAAACCCAGAAGATGGTACACCGTGTGATGGGGAAAGGTTTCTAAAACGCACCTCATTTCTCATCGCCTTGTGCCCGGGTTCGCCATTCCAGCCACTTTACTAGCAAGCTCCCTACTTGGAGCATCAGCACCTTTAACCTCCTGTTCCGTACAGGTTGCAATTTGTCCTGAGGATAAACGGGAAGACGTGGAACCAACGAGAGACTAGCTCTTGGTGTTGGGACAGGCACAGGTCACTCTATTTTCCCATCAGAAAGAAGAATTAACCACAGGCTCAGCCTGCCCCCCGGAACCAGAACAGGGCCTGAAGCCATTCTGCGATTTTGCCGCCAGCTCCCATAAAAACGAGTTGTAAAATGGAGGTTCAGGGCACTGCAATTCACAAACCTGCAGTTATAAATGATAACTCTCGTCCACAAATATATTGAGGGAAGGCAAAGAAGAGGATTTGAAATCAAGGCAGAATTGCAGGAAAGAGATTTCAGGAGGTAGATTCGAATTGCATTTAAATCACATGAAAAGCGGCAAATCGTTGACAATGATGCCCTTGGCCAAAAAGGGCGTATGCGTTTTTTCCTGAATATATTCAGGAAAAAACGCATACGCCCTTTTTGGCCAACCAAGCAACCTGGAAAGGCAAATCAGCGCTACAAACAAGTCTCGCTTCCCATCGGTCAAAAGGGCCATGCTGAAAAAAGTGTCAAAACCAGAAATGCAGGACAGGCCATGGAGAAATGGGAGCCTTGCTACACTGATGGGCGGGATGTAAATTGCCAACAGCCACTCTGGAGAAGTGTACGGTGAGTCCTGAAACATCTAAAAAACACAGCTTAGAGAGCATAGGGCACTTCCACTCATGGGGGTATGAATTGGGAAAATGAAAAATCAGCAAGACACAAGCACCCCAAAGTTTAGGGCTGCTCTGTTGACAAGGACCTCCACTTCATTCCACCTTAAATATCCCAGGAAAGAGAAAAATGGGTAAAGAAGTTGTGGTCCTTATGTACAATGGAATATCACTCAGCCATGAAATCAATGTCATAAGGCTAGTAGCAGCATGATGAGTGGATTTAGGTACGACGATTCTAAGTGAAATAAGTCACACAGAAAAGGACACTTCTCATAAGGTATGACTGATAGAGGGAATGTAAAAACCGTTACACTTGAACTGAATTACAAAACAGAACAGAGTCACACATGCAGAAAACACACTATGGCTGCTTAACGGGAAAGGTGAGGTGGGGTGATACATAAAACAAGGGTTTCAAATTAGCTCAGATACCGTTCCATAAACCCAATATGTAATAGACAAGACCTACTCCTTGCTCAGAGAACTGGACTCAACACGCCCTATTCACCGCACAAGAATATATCTGACTAGTAATAATCGTAAAGCCTATGTATTGATATCTCTCTGTTAGTGTGTCAAGTGGGTGTAAAGCGGCATAAACACAGCAGTGAAAAGCAGCTAAATCCCATTATGAAAATAAATTACTTTGAAAAACCCATGAAACAAAGACAGTGAACGAGAGAGGAATTCTTACACAATGCGTTCAGGGGCTGTGATGCAACCTGGATTGACCATATCTAGACCCACAGCTGGATGAGACATAAGGGTGGACACTCTTGGGGCTGAGAGGTTTGGTGAGGTTGGGTGAGCAAACGCAGACCCTTTAAAGTAATACTGCATGGTACCCATCGCATGGGTCCCAAATCTCCAGGTTCAAGGGCATCTTCCTACATCGAAAACATGCATGAGAAACCCAGAAGATGGTACACCGTGTGATGGGGAAAGGTTTCTAAAACGCACCTCATTTCTCATCGCCTTGTGCCCGGGTTCGCCATTCCAGCCACTTTACTAGCAAGCTCCCTACTTGGAGCATCAGCACCTTTAACCTCCTGTTCCGTACAGGTTGCAATTTGTCCTGAGGATAAACGGGAAGACGTGGAACCAACGAGAGACTAGCTCTTGGTGTTGGGACAGGCACAGGTCACTCTATTTTCCCATCAGAAAGAAGAATTAACCACAGGCTCAGCCTGCCCCCCGGAACCAGAACAGGGCCTGAAGCCATTCTGCGATTTTGCCGCCAGCTCCCATAAAAACGAGTTGTAAAATGGAGGTTCAGGGCACTGCAATTCACAAACCTGCAGTTATAAATGATAACTCTCGTCCACAAATATATTGAGGGAAGGCAAAGAAGAGGATTTGAAATCAAGGCAGAATTGCAGGAAAGAGATTTCAGGAGGTAGATTCGAATTGCATTTAAATCACATGAAAAGCGGCAAATCGTTGACAATGATGCCCTTGGCCAAAAAGGGCGTATGCGTTTTTTCCTGAATATATTCAGGAAAAAACGCATACGCCCTTTTTGGCCAACCAAGCAACCTGGAAAGGCAAATCAGCGCTACAAACAAGTCTCGCTTCCCATCGGTCAAAAGGGCCATGCTGAAAAAAGTGTCAAAACCAGAAATGCAGGACAGGCCATGGAGAAATGGGAGCCTTGCTACACTGATGGGCGGGATGTAAATTGCCAACAGCCACTCTGGAGAAGTGTACGGTGAGTCCTGAAACATCTAAAAAACACAGCTTAGAGAGCATAGGGCACTTCCACTCATGGGGGTATGAATTGGGAAAATGAAAAATCAGCAAGACACAAGCACCCCAAAGTTTAGGGCTGCTCTGTTGACAAGGACCTCCACTTCATTCCACCTTAAATATCCCAGGAAAGAGAAAAATGGGTAAAGAAGTTGTGGTCCTTATGTACAATGGAATATCACTCAGCCATGAAATCAATGTCATAAGGCTAGTAGCAGCATGATGAGTGGATTTAGGTACGACGATTCTAAGTGAAATAAGTCACACAGAAAAGGACACTTCTCATAAGGTATGACTGATAGAGGGAATGTAAAAACCGTTACACTTGAACTGAATTACAAAACAGAACAGAGTCACACATGCAGAAAACACACTATGGCTGCTTAACGGGAAAGGTGAGGTGGGGTGATACATAAAACAAGGGTATCAAATTAGCTCAGATACCGTTCCATAAACCCAATATGTAATAGACAAGACCTACTCCTTGCTCAGAGAACTGGACTCAACACGCCCTATTCACCGCACAAGATTATATCTGACTAGTAATAATCGTAAAGCCTATGTATTGATATCTCTCTGTTAGTGTGTCAAGTGGGTGTAAAGCGGCATAAACACAGCAGTGAAAAGCAGCTAAATCCCATTATGAAAATAAATTACTTTGAAAAGCCCATGAAACAAAGACAGTGAACGAGAGAGGAATTCTTACACAATGCGTTCAGGGGCTGTGATGCAACCTGGATTGACCATATCTAGACCCACAGCTGGATGAGACATAAGGGTGGACACTCTTGGGGCTGAGAGGTTTGGTGAGGTTGGGTGAGCAAACGCAGACCCTTTAAAGTAATACTGCATGGTACCCATCGCATGGGTCCCAAATCTCCAGGTTCAAGGGCATCTTCCTACATCAAAAACATGCATGAGAAACCCAGAAGATGGTACACAGTGTGATGGGGAAAGGTTTCTAAAACGCACCTCATTTCTCATCGCCTTGTGCCCGGGTTCGCCATTCCAGCCGCTTTACTAGCAAGCTCCCTACTTGGAGCATCAGCACCTTTAACCTCCTGTTCCGTACAGGTTGCAATTTGTCCTGAGGATAAACGGGAAGACGTGGAACCAACGAGAGACTAGCTCTTGGTGTTGGGACAGGCACAGGTCACTCTATTTTCCCATCAGAAAGAAGAATTAACCACAGGCTCAGCCTGCCCCCCGGAACCAGAACAGGGCCTGAAGCCATTCTGCGATTTTGCGGCCAGCTCCCATAAAAACGAGTTGTAAAATGGAGGTTCAGGGCACTGCAATTCACAAACCTGCAGAGTTATAAATGATAACTCTCGTCCACAAATATATTGAGGGAAGGCAAAGAAGAGGATTTGAAATCAAGGCAGAATTGCAGGAAAGAGATTTCAGGAGGTAGATTCGAATTGCATTTAAAGCACATGAAAAGCGGCAAAACGTTGACAATGATGCCCTTGGCCAAAAAGGGCGTATGCGTTTTTTCCTGAATATATTCAGGAAAAAACGCATACGCCCTTTTTGGCCAACCAAGCAACCTGGAAAGGCAAATCAGCGCTACAAACAAGTCTCGCTTCCCATCGGTCAAAAGGGCCATGCTGAAAAAAGTGTCAAAACCAGAAATGCAGGACAGGCCATGGAGAAATGGGAGCCTTGCTACACTGATGGGCGGGATGTAAATTGCCAACAGCCACTCTGGAGAAGTGTACGGTGAGTCCTGAAACATCTGAAAAACACAGCTTAGAGAGCATAGGGCACTTCCACTCATGGGGGTATGAATTGGGAAAATGAAAAATCAGCAAGACACAAGCACCCCAAAGTTTAGGGCTGCTCTGTTGACAAGGACCTCCACTTCATTCCACCTTAAATATCCCAGGAAAGAGAAAAATGGGTAAAGAAGTTGTGGTCCTTATGTACAATGGAATATCACTCAGCCATGAAATCAATGTCATAAGGCTAGTAGCAGCATGATGAGTGGATTTAGGTACGACGATTCTAAGTGAAATAAGTCACACAGAAAAGGACACTTCTCATAAGGTATGACTGATAGAGGGAATGTAAAAACCGTTACACTTGAACTGAATTACAAAACAGAACAGAGTCACACATGCAGAAAACACACTATGGCTGCTTAACGGGAAAGGTGAGGTGGGGTGATACATAAAACAAGGGTATCAAATTAGCTCAGATACCGTTCCATAAACCCAATATGTAATAGACAAGACCTACTCCTTGCTCAGAGAACTGGACTCAACACGCCCTATTCACCGCACAAGATTATATCTGACTAGTAATAATCGTAAAGCCTATGTATTGATATCTCTCTGTTAGTGTGTCAAGTGGGTGTAAAGCGGCATAAACACAGCAGTGAAAAGCAGCTAAATCCCATTATGAAAATAAATTACTTTGAAAAGCCCATGAAACAAAGACAGTGAACGAGAGAGGAATTCTTACACAATGCGTTCAGGGGCTGTGATGCAACCTGGATTGACCATATCTAGACCCACAGCTGGATGAGACATAAGGGTGGACACTCTTGGGGCTGAGAGGTTTGGTGAGGTTGGGTGAGCAAACGCAGACCCTTTAAAGTAATACTGCATGGTACCCATCGCATGGGTCCCAAATCTCCAGGTTCAAGGGCATCTTCCTACATCAAAAACATGCATGAGAAACCCAGAAGATGGTACACAGTGTGATGGGGAAAGGTTTCTAAAACGCACCTCATTTCTCATCGCCTTGTGCCCGGGTTCGCCATTCCAGCCGCTTTACTAGCAAGCTCCCTACTTGGAGCATCAGCACCTTTAACCTCCTGTTCCGTACAGGTTGCAATTTGTCCTGAGGATAAACGGGAAGACGTGGAACCAACGAGAGACTAGCTCTTGGTGTTGGGACAGGCACAGGTCACTCTATTTTCCCATCAGAAAGAAGAATTAACCACAGGCTCAGCCTGCCCCCCGGAACCAGAACAGGGCCTGAAGCCATTCTGCGATTTTGCGGCCAGCTCCCATAAAAACGAGTTGTAAAATGGAGGTTCAGGGCACTGCAATTCACAAACCTGCAGAGTTATAAATGATAACTCTCGTCCACAAATATATTGAGGGAAGGCAAAGAAGAGGATTTGAAATCAAGGCAGAATTGCAGGAAAGAGATTTCAGGAGGTAGATTCGAATCGCCTTTAAAGCACATGAAAAGCGGCAAAACGTTGACAATGATGCCCTTGGCCAAAAAGGGCGTATGCGTTTTTTCCTGAATATATTCAGGAAAAAACGCATACGCCCTTTTTGGCCAACCAAGCAACCTGGAAAGGCAAATCAGCGCTACAAACAAGTCTCGCTTCCCATCGGTCAAAAGGGCCATGCTGAAAAAAGTGTCAAAACCAGAAATGCAGGACAGGCCATGGAGAAATGGGAGCCTTGCTACACTGATGGGCGGGATGTAAATTGCCAACAGCCACTCTGGAGAAGTGTACGGTGAGTCCTGAAACATCTGAAAAACACAGCTTAGAGAGCATAGGGCACTTCCACTCATGGGGGTATGAATTGGGAAAATGAAAAATCAGCAAGACACAAGCACCCCAAAGTTTAGGGCTGCTCTGTTGACAAGGACCTCCACTTCATTCCACCTTAAATATCCCAGGAAAGAGAAAAATGGGTAAAGAAGTTGTGGTCCTTATGTACAATGGAATATCACTCAGCCATGAAATCAATGTCATAAGGCTAGTAGCAGCATGATGAGTGGATTTAGGTACGACGATTCTAAGTGAAATAAGTCACACAGAAAAGGACACTTCTCATAAGGTATGACTGATAGAGGGAATGTAAAAACCGTTACACTTGAACTGAATTACAAAACAGAACAGAGTCACACATGCAGAAAACACACTATGGCTGCTTAACGGGAAAGGTGAGGTGGGGTGATACATAAAACAAGGGTATCAAATTAGCTCAGATACCGTTCCATAAACCCAATATGTAATAGACAAGACCTACTCCTTGCTCAGAGAACTGGACTCAACACGCCCTATTCACCGCACAAGATTATATCTGACTAGTAATAATCGTAAAGCCTATGTATTGATATCTCTCTGTTAGTGTGTCAAGTGGGTGTAAAGCGGCATAAACACAGCAGTGAAAAGCAGCTAAATCCCATTATGAAAATAAATTACTTTGAAAAGCCCATGAAACAAAGACAGTGAACGAGAGAGGAATTCTTACACAATGCGTTCAGGGGCTGTGATGCAACCTGGATTGACCATATCTAGACCCACAGCTGGATGAGACATAAGGGTGGACACTCTTGGGGCTGAGAGGTTTGGTGAGGTTGGGTGAGCAAACGCAGACCCTTTAAAGTAATACTGCATGGTACCCATCGCATGGGTCCCAAATCTCCAGGTTCAAGGGCATCTTCCTACATCAAAAACATGCATGAGAAACCCAGAAGATGGTACACAGTGTGATGGGGAAAGGTTTCTAAAACGCACCTCATTTCTCATCGCCTTGTGCCCGGGTTCGCCATTCCAGCCGCTTTACTAGCAAGCTCCCTACTTGGAGCATCAGCACCTTTAACCTCCTGTTCCGTACAGGTTGCAATTTGTCCTGAGGATAAACGGGAAGACGTGGAACCAACGAGAGACTAGCTCTTGGTGTTGGGACAGGCACAGGTCACTCTATTTTCCCATCAGAAAGAAGAATTAACCACAGGCTCAGCCTGCCCCCCGGAACCAGAACAGGGCCTGAAGCCATTCTGCGATTTTGCGGCCAGCTCCCATAAAAACGAGTTGTAAAATGGAGGTTCAGGGCACTGCAATTCACAAACCTGCAGAGTTATAAATGATAACTCTCGTCCACAAATATATTGAGGGAAGGCAAAGAAGAGGATTTGAAATCAAGGCAGAATTGCAGGAAAGAGATTTCAGGAGGTAGATTCGAATTGCATTTAAAGCACATGAAAAGCGGCAAAACGTTGACAATGATGCCCTTGGCCAAAAAGGGCGTATGCGTTTTTTCCTGAATATATTCAGGAAAAAACGCATACGCCCTTTTTGGCCAACCAAGCAACCTGGAAAGGCAAATCAGCGCTACAAACAAGTCTCGCTTCCCATCGGTCAAAAGGGCCATGCTGAAAAAAGTGTCAAAACCAGAAATGCAGGACAGGCCATGGAGAAATGGGAGCCTTGCTACACTGATGGGCGGGATGTAAATTGCCAACAGCCACTCTGGAGAAGTGTACGGTGAGTCCTGAAACATCTGAAAAACACAGCTTAGAGAGCATAGGGCACTTCCACTCATGGGGGTATGAATTGGGAAAATGAAAAATCAGCAAGACACAAGCACCCCAAAGTTTAGGGCTGCTCTGTTGACAAGGACCTCCACTTCATTCCACCTTAAATATCCCAGGAAAGAGAAAAATGGGTAAAGAAGTTGTGGTCCTTATGTACAATGGAATATCACTCAGCCATGAAATCAATGTCATAAGGCTAGTAGCAGCATGATGAATGGATTTAGGTACGACGATTCTAAGTGAAATAAGTCACACAGAAAAGGACACTTCTCATAAGGTATCACTGATAGAGGGAATGTAAAAACCGTTACACTTGAACTGAATTACAAAACAGAACAGAGTCACACATGCAGAAAACACACTATGGCTGCTTAACGGGAAAGGTGAGGTGGAGTGATACATAAAACAAGGGTATCAAATTAGCTCAGATACCGTTCCATAAACCCAATATGTAATAGACAAGACCTACTCCTTGCTCAGAGAACTGGACTCAACACGCCCTATTCACCGCACAAGAATATATCTGACTAGTAATAATCGTAAAGCCTATGTATTGATATCTCTCTGTTAGTGTGTCAAGTGGGTGTAAAGCGGCATAAACACAGCAGTGAAAAGCAGCTAAATCCCATTATGAAAATAAATTACTTTGAAAAACCCATGAAACAAAGACAGTGAACGAGAGAGGAATTCTTACACAATGCGTTCAGGGGCTGTGATGCAACCTGGATTGACCATATCTAGACCCACAGCTGGATGAGACATAAGGGTGGACACTCTTGGGGCTGAGAGGTTTGGTGAGGTTGGGTGAGCAAACGCAGACCCTTTAAAGTAATACTGCATGATACCCATCGCATGGGTCCCAAATCTCCAGGTTCAAGGGCATCTTCCTACATCAAAAACATGCATGAGAAACCCAGAAGATGGTACACCGTGTGATGGGGAAAGGTTTCTAAAACGCACCTCATTTCTCATCGCCTTGTGCCCGGGTTCGCCATTCCAGCCGCTTTACTAGCAAGCTCCCTACTTGGAGCATCAGCACCTTTAACCTCCTGTTCCGTACAGGTTGCAATTTGTCCTGAGGATAAACGGGAAGACGTGGAACCAACGAGAGACTAGCTCTTGGTGTTGGGACAGGCACAGGTCACTCTATTTTCCCATCAGAAAGAAGAATTAACCACAGGCTCAGCCTGCCCCCCGGAACCAGAACAGGGCCTGAAGCCATTCTGCGATTTTGCGGCCAGCTCCCATAAAAACGAGTTGTAAAATGGAGGTTCAGGGCACTGCAATTCACAAACCTGCAGAGTTATAAATGATAACTCTCGTCCACAAATATATTGAGGGAAGGCAAAGAAGAGGATTTGAAATCAAGGCAGAATTGCAGGAAAGAGATTTCAGGAGGTAGATTCGAATCGCCTTTAAAGCACATGAAAAGCGGCAAAACGTTGACAATGATGCCCTTGGCCAAAAAGGGCGTATGCGTTTTTTCCTGAATATATTCAGGAAAAAACGCATACGCCCTTTTTGGCCAACCAAGCAACCTGGAAAGGCAAATCAGCGCTACAAACAAGTCTCGCTTCCCATCGGTCAAAAGGGCCATGCTGAAAAAAGTGTCAAAACCAGAAATGCAGGACAGGCCATGGAGAAATGGGAGCCTTGCTACA
Source organism: Balaenoptera borealis (assembly GCF_965194805.1). Classification (NCBI taxonomy): domain Eukaryota; kingdom Metazoa; phylum Chordata; class Mammalia; order Artiodactyla; family Balaenopteridae; genus Balaenoptera; species Balaenoptera borealis. The sequence continues at coordinate 820,300 of NW_028123883.1, forward strand.
CTGATGGGCGGGATGTAAATTGCCAACAGCCACTCTGGAGAAGTGTACGGTGAGTCCTGAAACATCTGAAAAACACAGCTTAGAGAGCATAGGGCACTTCCACTCATGGGGGTATGAATTGGGAAAATGAAAAATCAGCAAGACACAAGCACCCCAAAGTTTAGGGCTGCTCTGTTGACAAGGACCTCCACTTCATTCCACCTTAAATATCCCAGGAAAGAGAAAAATGGGTAAAGAAGTTGTGGTCCTTATGTACAATGGAATATCACTCAGCCATGAAATCAATGTCATAAGGCTAGTAGCAGCATGATGAGTGGATTTAGGTACGACGATTCTAAGTGAAATAAGTCACACAGAAAAGGACACTTCTCATAAGGTATGACTGATAGAGGGAATGTAAAAACCGTTACACTTGAACTGAATTACAAAACAGAACAGAGTCACACATGCAGAAAACACACTATGGCTGCTTAACGGGAAAGGTGAGGTGGGGTGATACATAAAACAAGGGTATCAAATTAGCTCAGATACCGTTCCATAAACCCAATATGTAATAGACAAGACCTACTCCTTGCTCAGAGAACTGGACTCAACACGCCCTATTCACCGCACAAGATTATATCTGACTAGTAATAATCGTAAAGCCTATGTATTGATATCTCTCTGTTAGTGTGTCAAGTGGGTGTAAAGCGGCATAAACACAGCAGTGAAAAGCAGCTAAATCCCATTATGAAAATAAATTACTTTGAAAAGCCCATGAAACAAAGACAGTGAACGAGAGAGGAATTCTTACACAATGCGTTCAGGGGCTGTGATGCAACCTGGATTGACCATATCTAGACCCACAGCTGGATGAGACATAAGGGTGGACACTCTTGGGGCTGAGAGGTTTGGTGAGGTTGGGTGAGCAAACGCAGACCCTTTAAAGTAATACTGCATGGTACCCATCGCATGGGTCCCAAATCTCCAGGTTCAAGGGCATCTTCCTACATCAAAAACATGCATGAGAAACCCAGAAGATGGTACACAGTGTGATGGGGAAAGGTTTCTAAAACGCACCTCATTTCTCATCGCCTTGTGCCCGGGTTCGCCATTCCAGCCGCTTTACTAGCAAGCTCCCTACTTGGAGCATCAGCACCTTTAACCTCCTGTTCCGTACAGGTTGCAATTTGTCCTGAGGATAAACGGGAAGACGTGGAACCAACGAGAGACTAGCTCTTGGTGTTGGGACAGGCACAGGTCACTCTATTTTCCCATCAGAAAGAAGAATTAACCACAGGCTCAGCCTGCCCCCCGGAACCAGAACAGGGCCTGAAGCCATTCTGCGATTTTGCGGCCAGCTCCCATAAAAACGAGTTGTAAAATGGAGGTTCAGGGCACTGCAATTCACAAACCTGCAGAGTTATAAATGATAACTCTCGTCCACAAATATATTGAGGGAAGGCAAAGAAGAGGATTTGAAATCAAGGCAGAATTGCAGGAAAGAGATTTCAGGAGGTAGATTCGAATTGCATTTAAAGCACATGAAAAGCGGCAAAACGTTGACAATGATGCCCTTGGCCAAAAAGGGCGTATGCGTTTTTTCCTGAATATATTCAGGAAAAAACGCATACGCCCTTTTTGGCCAACCAAGCAACCTGGAAAGGCAAATCAGCGCTACAAACAAGTCTCGCTTCCCATCGGTCAAAAGGGCCATGCTGAAAAAAGTGTCAAAACCAGAAATGCAGGACAGGCCATGGAGAAATGGGAGCCTTGCTACACTGATGGGCGGGATGTAAATTGCCAACAGCCACTCTGGAGAAGTGTACGGTGAGTCCTGAAACATCTGAAAAACACAGCTTAGAGAGCATAGGGCACTTCCACTCATGGGGGTATGAATTGGGAAAATGAAAAATCAGCAAGACACAAGCACCCCAAAGTTTAGGGCTGCTCTGTTGACAAGGACCTCCACTTCATTCCACCTTAAATATCCCAGGAAAGAGAAAAATGGGTAAAGAAGTTGTGGTCCTTATGTACAATGGAATATCACTCAGCCATGAAATCAATGTCATAAGGCTAGTAGCAGCATGATGAGTGGATTTAGGTACGACGATTCTAAGTGAAATAAGTCACACAGAAAAGGACACTTCTCATAAGGTATGACTGATAGAGGGAATGTAAAAACCGTTACACTTGAACTGAATTACAAAACAGAACAGAGTCACACATGCAGAAAACACACTATGGCTGCTTAACGGGAAAGGTGAGGTGGGGTGATACATAAAACAAGGGTATCAAATTAGCTCAGATACCGTTCCATAAACCCAATATGTAATAGACAAGACCTACTCCTTGCTCAGAGAACTGGACTCAACACGCCCTATTCACCGCACAAGATTATATCTGACTAGTAATAATCGTAAAGCCTATGTATTGATATCTCTCTGTTAGTGTGTCAAGTGGGTGTAAAGCGGCATAAACACAGCAGTGAAAAGCAGCTAAATCCCATTATGAAAATAAATTACTTTGAAAAGCCCATGAAACAAAGACAGTGAACGAGAGAGGAATTCTTACACAATGCGTTCAGGGGCTGTGATGCAACCTGGATTGACCATATCTAGACCCACAGCTGGATGAGACATAAGGGTGGACACTCTTGGGGCTGAGAGGTTTGGTGAGGTTGGGTGAGCAAACGCAGACCCTTTAAAGTAATACTGCATGGTACCCATCGCATGGGTCCCAAATCTCCAGGTTCAAGGGCATCTTCCTACATCAAAAACATGCATGAGAAACCCAGAAGATGGTACACAGTGTGATGGGGAAAGGTTTCTAAAACGCACCTCATTTCTCATCGCCTTGTGCCCGGGTTCGCCATTCCAGCCGCTTTACTAGCAAGCTCCCTACTTGGAGCATCAGCACCTTTAACCTCCTGTTCCGTACAGGTTGCAATTTGTCCTGAGGATAAACGGGAAGACGTGGAACCAACGAGAGACTAGCTCTTGGTGTTGGGACAGGCACAGGTCACTCTATTTTCCCATCAGAAAGAAGAATTAACCACAGGCTCAGCCTGCCCCCCGGAACCAGAACAGGGCCTGAAGCCATTCTGCGATTTTGCGGCCAGCTCCCATAAAAACGAGTTGTAAAATGGAGGTTCAGGGCACTGCAATTCACAAACCTGCAGAGTTATAAATGATAACTCTCGTCCACAAATATATTGAGGGAAGGCAAAGAAGAGGATTTGAAATCAAGGCAGAATTGCAGGAAAGAGATTTCAGGAGGTAGATTCGAATTGCATTTAAAGCACATGAAAAGCGGCAAAACGTTGACAATGATGCCCTTGGCCAAAAAGGGCGTATGCGTTTTTTCCTGAATATATTCAGGAAAAAACGCATACGCCCTTTTTGGCCAACCAAGCAACCTGGAAAGGCAAATCAGCGCTACAAAGAAGTCTCGCTTCCCATCGGTCAAAAGGGCCATGCTGAAAAAAGTGTCAAAACCAGAAATGCAGGACAGGCCATGGAGAAATGGGAGCCTTGCTACACTGATGGGCGGGATGTAAATTGCCAACAGCCACTCTGGAGAAGTGTACGGTGAGTCCTGAAACATCTGAAAAACACAGCTTAGAGAGCATAGGGCACTTCCACTCATGGGGGTATGAATTGGGAAAATGAAAAATCAGCAAGACACAAGCACCCCAAAGTTTAGGGCTGCTCTGTTGACAAGGACCTCCACTTCATTCCACCTTAAATATCCCAGGAAAGAGAAAAATGGGTAAAGAAGTTGTGGTCCTTATGTACAATGGAATATCACTCAGCCATGAAATCAATGTCATAAGGCTAGTAGCAGCATGATGAATGGATTTAGGTACGACGATTCTAAGTGAAATAAGTCACACAGAAAAGGACACTTCTCATAAGGTATCACTGATAGAGGGAATGTAAAAACCGTTACACTTGAACTGAATTACAAAACAGAACAGAGTCACACATGCAGAAAACACACTATGGCTGCTTAACGGGA